>NW_009605709.1:0-16116 GCF_000690535.1 Cariama cristata | reverse complement strand
ATTACACAAAGGCTAAGGCATGAATTTCTAATTCATAGTAAGGTCCAGAAAAAAGGGGGAGAGGACATGCACCACCACAAAGTCAAAGGATGAAAGTATGAAAAAGTGAAGCTGTCAGAAACTCAGACATCTATATTAGAAATAATCTTGTTCCCATATGAAAGTGGCATAAAAATGGTGGATAATCACATCCTTTATTCTTGCCCTCTTCAATGTAATTAGAGAAAAAAGGCAATGGGTGCTAGTCTAGTTCTGGTAGTTTTGTCTCTTATTTAATTTAATGTAGACTACATCAAGCTATGTTTTGAGGGGAGGTTTTTTTATTATTTAGCACATATCTCTACTACTCATGCCTCCTCCCCCATCTTCAGGCAGCAGGGCACAAGGATTGGTTCTGAACATGTAGAACAGTTATAAAAGTATTTTACATGATTTTTTTTTTTTTTTTTTTTGTGGTGAAGTTAGTGACTATTGAATATCCACACTGAGTGGTAGATACCTTTAACTTACGGTCACAATTAAGAGCACTGTGTGGGTTTTATGTTAATAGCAGGATATATCAGATTAAATACATAAAAATAGGTTCCAGCCTTTCCATGTTCATATGATATTCTCAATGCTACTTATACCAGTGGCATTGTCGTGTGATCAGGAGATATAATGTTTTTGTGTTTTCCCAGTCAGTGATTTCTGTGACTATGACAAACAAATTGCTAGATTTCTGCCTTCAGCCCAATAGAAAATCCAAAAGAATTTGTAAAAAATAACTTTGCATGGATGATTATGGCTTTTTTCCTATATGGTAAAATCTTAAATTATATTTGAAAATGAAATCAGCATGTTTCCAAACAACTTTTATGTGATGAGCCCTTCACACAGTAGAACAGCGTTTCAAAATAGGATTTGAAAAGTATTGTTCTTTATTAATTTTGTAGTACAGTTCACAAATGAAGTGTAAGGAGAGCGTTTCTACTTGAAATTTCCATTTGTACTGAAAACAAAATTAGAATTTTTATCTTTTATTCCCTTTACATCTTTTTATATTTTCTGAGTTGTCTGAGATATTCATAATGTAACACTTTATAGAGCATATTCAGTAGGAGGGGAAATGGTGACATTAAATAATTACTTAAGGAACTCTATCAAAGGAAATCTCACTAAGATTTTGTGCAAGGTGAGAGAAGACATTTCGTTTGTGTGTGTGTATCTAGGTCAGTGTATTTTCTGTCTGTAGTTACAGTCACAGCTAAACATACTCATAATCCAGAGAGACCAACACATCATCTAGATGTAACAATTTGGAGGAGATGTAAGACAATTCTGAGTAACATTTTAAAGGATATTAAGGCAGACATCTTAAGTGGTTTAAGAAGATTCATAAAGGAGAAAATGACTGAGACCTCAGTGATGACATTCACCTGAGACATATTAATTATAGATTTCTTGTCATTCAGGATTAATGTATGCCTAACCATAACATAAAAAGGGGCAGACTGAACGAAGATGGAAAAAAATGTATTTTTACACTGAACAAGGGGCAGCATAAGAGAGAGAAGAGCTTCACTGTGCCTATACTAGCTGCATAATATTTCCCTTCCTCTACAACATAACACATGCTGATTTTTTTCAAGGTACAGTGAGACAGAAAGAGTAGAAAAAGTCAAAGGCTACTTACCCATTTCCAATAATGAAGACAAAAATAAAGAAGCATATGACAAAAATGTTCTTTTCCTGTTCTTACTTGCTATCTAGGTTAAGCAACTGATATGTCAACAATAAGTTGTACCTTATGTCTCACTTAACTAAGCAGACATATACAAACCAAATCACCTTTTGGCTTATAACAAGGTAAAAGATCTGTCTAGACATTCATTCTGTCCATTCTGCGTGTCCAACTTATACCGTTGCCACTTTATTTTTTCAAGGTCTGCCTTGCTGTAAGATACTTCAGTGAAAATGATTTAAAATAGAAATAATTTTTCTCTCTGTCTGTGACATAGCCTCTTAAACTGAGAAAAGCTAACAGATTTATCAGTGGTAAAAGAGCACTCTTCATAATAAATTACGATTTATGCCCGCAGGTCAGAAGGACGCTTTGTCTCCCTGTGCAAAATACAAAGACGACAAAACTACATTTATCTCTGTGGGACTTCTCTAACAACAGTTCTCATGGAGAACAATATATTGTACAAATACAACAAAATGTTGAACTGATTGCAGGTCCCCAGAAAATTTTTTTTAAAAGTGTAATACTCATATCACACAATACACTACAGACACTGAAACTACCCACATTAAGGTTTTGTGCAATTAAATTAGAATAGATTAGATGTCACTCATGAATTATCTTCTGCTCTTCTACAGTAATTCATTTAATTGACTTCAATGATCAGCTCTGAGTTTTCTCATCTCTAGTGAATTTGCTCTGCCCAGGAGTAGAATTTGCAGGAGATATATCAATTCTGAACACTTTTCTTCAGTTCACTCCATGTTCTCAAGTGATTACATGACTAGACATGCATGAGGATTCAGGAAAAGTCATCAAAAAACATAATCTGGACAATTTTAAAAATACTACTGCTTTAAAGTTCCTGAGTAGTTTCTACTTATCCAGCAAGGCATGTCTTTAAATTTATTTCTCACCAGGTTATTTTTGATCAAATAATATCCAGAGTTAAAAGAGTATAGCCAGCTATAGCATTTAGGACCTGATATTTAAGTTTGAAAGCAGTGGATATGCAGAATTAACAGCAATAGATTTTGCAGTCAAAATACAAGATAATATTACCCAAAGTATGGGTCAGTAACTGAAATCCCTCTAATCAGGCTGCAGTGCACATGAGGATCCTACTGTTTCTTTTAATACTATTTAAAGCAACCCAGTATCAAGAAGAAGAAACTATTTGAAAGTGAAAGGCATACAGATTAGGACAAGGAGAACAAGATATTAATTCAACGTAGTACCACATTTTTTTCTTTTACCATTATTGTGTATATCTATGTGCATGAGTGGATATGGATGTATAGGTACTATTGGGTGGGTTTTACCAGGTACTTGTGTAGTTTGTGAAAGTATCAATGTTTTTGTTTTGAAAATCAAGTCACTCTAGGTTAAACAGTTAATTGTAATTTTAAAATGTTTTCTCCTCTCCAAATTTATTTGTTTTACTATTCTGACAAAAACATTTTTCTCTTTTTTTCTGAAGGAAGATTTTGAAAGTTCAGAAATGGAAACCTTCTCTCACTGTTTTCGGGGGAAAGGACTTTTCTTTAGCCAGAAATCTGCTTGCAAACCTCAGCACAAGCATTGCCACAACTGTAATACATCCACAGGTTTCTGTTAAATCATGTAGTCAGCCACCTAACTCCTAATAGTATCCTTCTGAGGTGGCTGGCTGTTTAAGCTTCACGAGTTGTCTCTGAAGAGAAATCTGACAGGAGAGTCAGCAAGGAAGGATCAGGCCTAAGGTTCTCCTTCGCAGCAGAGCTGCACAGCAGAAGCAGGAACAACCAAAGAGACGGCAGGAAGCCACTCCGCACCAGTTCTGTTCCTCACCCTCTTTCCCACTTAGGTAGGGAACGAGCAGCAACAGGAAGGGCAGTAGGAAGCTTTCACAAGAGAGAGAAAACGGAAGAAAAAGATGTCTCTCTAAAGCTAGACCCAGAGAGCCTAACAAAAGCACAGATGGATTAATACCTCTTTCCATTATATTGCTACATGACCACTCAGATGGGTCACAAAGTAAAAATGTTAACCATGTGAGAGTTTACTCTTACCTGCCTTTTATAGGGAGGATTGATTGAACTAACATTTGTATGCAAATATAAAGTCCAGGTATTTTTATGAAATAATTTTGAGACTGTTTAAGATAACAATAAACTAGTCAGTTAACTCCTAAAGATTGAAACAGTAATCAGAACTGAGAAAGCTGGCAGGAAGGTGAAAGGAGATTTTTTAAACTGGGAGTCTCTGTATCACATATCCTAGCTCTCAGGAAGGACTCTGATATCTGCTGAAATGACAACGTAGCAGGATGCAAGCAATCAAGAAGATTTCTGGTGTGTGTCAAAGGTATCTTCCTGGTACAAGTATCATGGTGATGCACAGTGGATTCTGCTAGTCACAAAAAAGGAAGAACTGGGCAGAGGTGAGATAACCAATAGCAGTCTTGCATAGTCAGTAGATCAAGGGGAGAGATTATTGCCTTTACTCAGTACTCATGAGACCCTATATAGCACCCTGTGTTCAGTTTTGAGTCCCCTCAGCACAGGAAAAACATTGACAAAATAGGATGAGTTCAGTAGAGGGCCCCCAATCTGGGCAGGGGCTGGAGCACTTTCCCCGGTGAGAAGAGACTGAGGGAACTTGGCTTATTCGGTCGGAAGAAAAGATGGCTTTGGGAGGACCTAATAGCAGCCCTCCAGCACATACAGAGAGGTTACAAAAGAGTAGTTTCAGATGGATGAATGTTTTCCCCATGAGAATAGCCACATGTTGGATATAGTTGCCTAGAGACATTTTGCAGCCTCCATCCTCACAGTTTTCAGACCCCACTGGAGAAAGCCCAGAGAACAACCCAATATTATTTTGTAACTAATCCTGCTTTCTTAATGGAAATTTGAATCATAAAATCGTTACGTTTCAAGATACCTTCCAACCTCAATGACTCTGTGATTCTATGTTTTCAGCAATAAACTCATCTTGGTAAAATGTATCCAATTATTTTTTCAACAGAAATTCTCAAAAGAGAATTGTTAATAGTTTTCTAGTGCTTAATATATGACATTTTCAAAAATGAAGGTGTATTTTCAGTTTCAGATTTTCAGCAAAAATAGTATTTTTAATAGTGCTTGCATTAAAGGGTAAATTTAATTGAAATGGAGATTTAGAAACTTGTGTAGACATTTTTTTAAAAAGTATGTATTATGTGGCTGAAAGATCAGATTATATTAGTTGATCAGATTATAATATTAGTCAATCTGCCCAAATGATTATGCAAATGGTAGAAAAGATAACAAAACTTCTAGAATTATGTTTTGCTGGATTTTGGACTCATTGTTTCAGAGAGAGCTCCGATGAGCTGGAAGTTCTCCTCCTGCCAAAGGTATAGATGAATCTGTAGAGAACACCTGCATCTTTTCCTCCTGTGGAGAGATTTTCAGAGAGTTGTGTTATTCTGGGCTAACAAAGAGTACTGGAACATAAAGTTAGGTTTCATGATTTTGGATCAGATCTGTTATTGAGAGAAACGTCCCTTACAAGATGTAAAGAAAAACTTTGAAAATGTCTTCCTCCAAGTCACTCCAAGGCAGTGGGAATGTACTCTGAGTACTCAAAATTTCCCTTGTAAACATGTTTGTATTCCCTGTACATATGCATATTGGTCTGTTCATTGTATGCAAATTAGTATAGGAAGTTCGCTTAAGTTTGTGAAAGAAACATGTTTCTAATCTTACAACTTTCCAGTTTATAGCAACATACCATTTGTTTTATGGTTCCTGTCAACAGGAACAGGAAAGTCTCCAAGTGCTACTTCTTTCTAACATGGATGTTGGTCAGCAAGTTTAAAAATTGGTGGAATAGAGCAAAACAATTACTAGATATTTGAGGACATATGAATTCTGTTTTCTAGGTATTGACGGTTACTTCAATAAAGACTTAATTCATTTGTACCTGACTGAGCAAGCTGCCAATGAGCACCTCCAGAGTTGCACCTGAATTTTCTCAATATCTCTGAAAAGGAAGGCTTCACAGCAGTCTTCAGTAAGCTGTCACCTCTTTGTAGGAACAGAGTAGTAATCATTTCTTTCCTCAGCTAAGCTGTTGCATTTCAGAACTTCAGCATTTTAATTTATGCTTGAGTAGTTATCTAAAGACAAGAAAAGGTATAGGTAGAATATTCACACATACTTCACAGGCTGGTGATATCTGTACTTAACTTCAGGACCTGTGTATCAGGAGAACACTCTGGAAGTTCTGTTTCAAACCTAGGCCTTTCAAATGTCTGAGATATTAATAAAGAAAGATCTTTCCCCTGAAATATGAGAACTAATTTTCAATAGTTGTCACATTATAATCCATTCTAATATTTTAGATCAAAAAGTTTAGCTAGTAAGAGAGATGCTTAAAGGTAGAAATACCTCCAGAACACCACAACACTTGGAAAGTAAATTTGGAAAAATTGTTGGAATGCAACCTTTATGTCATTGGGCAAGAAAATATCCTTAGCCATACAGAAAAAATCAGTTAATGATTTTTTTTAAAAAAAAAAAGATTTATTGTTAGGGAATTTCAACTTACAAATCTGAAGAAGATAGCAATAATAATTGACACATTAAAAATATTTTTTAAGTATTGAAATTTTATTGCAGAAGATACTTAATCCTCAGAATTAAAAGATCAGTTCTCTGTTTAAGAAAGGAATGAACTATGTGAACCAAGTTACAGCTTAGACATGAGCATTATTTTCTGCTTGTTCTGTGGTAACACCTCAATAAGGGTTCAGAACTTTTTGATATGACATTTGGAATTCAAACACAAAAGACAAATGTTTAATATCCCCAACATTTACACAGTGCTATTAGTCTATATTAGCCAAAAAGGACTGTGGTGGGTTGACCTTGACTTGATGCCACGTGTCCACCAAGCTGCTCTATCACTCCCCCTCCTCAACTGGACAGAGGAGAAAAAAATAACAAAGACTTGTGGGCTGAGATAAGGACAGGGAGAGATCACTCAGCAATTACTGTTACAGGCAAAACAGACTCAACTTGGGGAAAGTAATTTAATTTATTGCCAATCAAAAAGTCAAAGTAGGGTAATGAGAAATTAAAAACAAATCTTAAAACACCATCCCCACACCCTTCCCTTCTTCCCAGGATCAACTTCACTCCCAATTTCTTTACTTCCTCCCCCCGAGCAGCGCAAGGATATGAGGAATGGGTGTTGCAGTCAGTTCATCACACCTCATGGCTGCCGCTCCTTCTCGCTCTCTTCTCCTACTCCAGCATGGGGTCCCTCCCACAGGAGACAGTCCTTCATGAGCTTCTCCAGTGTCAGTACCTCTCATGGTCTGCTTCTGCGTGTGTCCTTTCCATGAGGTGCAGTCCTGCCAGAAAACCTGCTCCAGCATGAGCTGCTTTCTCCACAGGGCCACAGGTCCTGCCAGGAGCCTGCTCCAGCATGGGCTTCCCACAGGGTCACAGCCTTCTTTGGGCACATCCTCCTGCTTCAGCATGGGGTCCTCCATAGGCTGCAGGTGGAGATCTGCTCCACCATTAATCTCCATGGGCTGCCGGGCGGACAGCTGGCCTCACCATGCGCTGCACCACGGGCTGACGGGGAATCTGCTCTGGCACCTGGAGCAGCTTCTCCCTTCCTTCTTCTCTGACCTTGCTGTCTGCAGAGTTGTTGCTCTCACATATTCTCACTCCTCTCTTCTGGCTGCTGTTGCACAACGGGTTTTTTTCCCCTTTTAAAATACGTTATCACAGAGATACTACCACCATCACTGATGGGCTCGGACTTGGCCAGCGGAGGGTCCGTCTTGGAGCCGGCTGGCGTTGGCTCTATTGGACATGGGGGAATGTTCCAGAAGGTGGAAAGGGTATCGGGTAAGCCTCCAGACCCAGTTAAATTTGTGTTTTGCCAGGGCTTCGCTGTTTTCCAACAGTTTCACCTGGGCAGTTGATCTCTGCAGCTTAAAGCTAGTTAACACAGGGAACCACCCCCCATCTTGGTGGAGCATGAGTCTCTGTTCTGCCTCCCTGACATGTGCCCAAGCGAAAACACGCTTCTCACCACAAACAGGCATTACGTCCCCTTCAGTTAGTTGTTTTGTGACATCCAACACAAAAGGATCTCTTGACCATCACAAGTATAAATTGTGAACTATCAACAATGAAAATGATGCCTGTCTTCCAGAGTAGCTTTTATTAAAATTAACCTAACAACAGCTGAATCCAGATATTTGTGATATGATAAAATAAACAATATGGTTTAGGATTAATTGACCGTTTCCTTGTGGAGGAGCATCAGGTGAAGCTGCATGGTTGCCTGCATTTAGTGCTTAGTCATTATTACAGTTTTGTAAGGGAGATGATATTGTACTGCAGTACTCTTACAGATTCAATTTTATAAAACTAATAACTCAGGACAGGCCTTTATTCAAAGAAGAGAGTGGAACAAAGTTTTTCTTTCCTATTCCCTTATTTCTTTTATTTTTCAGTGGTGGAATGACTACCTCAAAATAAGGTCAGGTTTGGGGAATTTATATG
This sequence comes from Cariama cristata, assembly GCF_000690535.1. Classification (NCBI taxonomy): domain Eukaryota; kingdom Metazoa; phylum Chordata; class Aves; order Cariamiformes; family Cariamidae; genus Cariama; species Cariama cristata. Next base: position 7,839 of record NW_009605709.1, on the reverse strand, counting down.
TAAAAAGAATTGTTTCTCAGATACATTATTCAAATTCCAGAAGAAAAGCTTAATAGTTTCAGAAAATGTTTCAACTACTGCAAATATGGGTAATCTAAACATTTGGACAAAATGCAACAAAGAATCTTGTCTTATTGTACTTTAGTGCACATGTTGTTCAGGGAATGCAATACCGGTTCCTATTTGTCTTGCTTGATTACTAACAGTACTTAAGGCTAAACCTATGCGTGAATCACATTCTTCACTTTTTAGAAAAAATAATAATTGCAATTCCATTTTTTCTCTAATGAAAAAAGAAAGTTGCTAAATTATTTGGTAATAAGTTGAGAATATTTATGAAAATTTTATTTAAAATATGATCATAATATTTATATGCATGTAGATTTGTATTATACAGAATTCAAATATTTTAAATAAAAAGCTATTACAAATTGTAAAATTAAAACTTCCTTTCTTAAAAAAAAAAGCCTAAGACATTTTGATTATAAGAAAATATGAGAACAAAATATAAATACATACTTATGGACTATGACACTGTTTTCAAGAAATACTTCATTTCAGTAAAACACCATTTCTAATAGGAAAAAATAAATCCTTTGTGGAATTTGTTGAATTTCTTTGTCAGGTTAGACTGTTTTAGAGGTCCATGTTAGATAAAAAAAAAAGTATTTTTCAAATCTTTGTGTAGGATAAATACGTTTGTTTTGCCTTAAGTAATATACCTCAAAATTATACGTGTGGCACTGCCTTGTCTGAGTGAATAGCAATGGAGGTTTTTTTCAAATTGTAGAGAAACTAGGCAGAAAAGAGGGGAAAAAACAGCCTTGGTGAGAAAAATCCACTCAAGAACAACGGCTAAGTTTAAAGCTGGGAAGACACTACTACTCAGTTCTTGGCAATGAAGATGTTATGCTCTGGTTGAGAAAAGATCAAAAGACAGCAATCTATTAAGAGGAAGACCCTACAGTGAGGCAGAAGCTATCAGCTTCTTGAGGCTGACACAGACTGATTGAGAATCAAGGTTTACAATAGATGAGCATTTACTGGGTCCTCAAACACCAATATACCCCATATTTATGTAGGGACTGAAGGGAATACCAAATGTAAGTCAGTTAATAAGCGTATTTTTGCTTCAAAACCCTCTTCAGCTGCTGTAAAGATTTTAGCAAAATAGATCATACTTTGTTTTTAAGTATCTGCTCTTCAGTTACATGATGCTGTTACTTTCCAAGGCTTTCAAAGAAAAGTCTTGAAGTCACCAGGAAAATTGCACTATTTCTAACTTTAAAGTTAGCAGTCAAGGCGGTGTACCTCAAAGGGTAAAGCAAGAATGATCTGTTCACAGAGAAACAGAGGTGTAAGTCACCTACTTCGATTAGACACAATGACAGAACTGAGCAACGAAAAGGAAAGCTGTCTCAGGGACCATCTTATTCTGAAAAACGTACTTCAAAAATGAGAGTCAATTACTCAGGTCCTCAACAGTAAGTGTAAGTTTTCTGTGGATATCAAGAATACTTTTGTTTTCAAAATAATGGAGAATTTAAATTTCAAAAAGGTATTTTTCTTTCTCTAGACGGTTGAAATCAGGATGAAACCTTATATGGGTGGAAATTATCTTGTATCAGTATAGTGTGGGATCCTCCACTTTTCTGTAAAATAGGACCTGGAGTCAGAAAAAATCTTCTGGGCTAGAAATGTCTAATAACAATTCTTATAAAGTTTTACAGGATGGTTAAACACATTTATATAAACTGTATGGTAAAACACAACCATTTGTTATATAAAATACTCACACACGTTTCTTCCCACTCTTCCCTTGCCTTTTCTGACTTGACATTCTATATATATATGCTGTGTAGATATAAATGAGTCAATATTCCCCTCACACAACAAACTTTATTGATATTTGCACATTGCTTTTAAATACCTGAGAGAAAATTATTTTATGATAATAGAAGTTGAAACTAAAAGAGTCCCAATAAGTTTATTGGTCATACAGTATGCTAAAGCTATGTAAGGTGTGTTTCTGTTGGTTTAGTCATTTTAATTTCAAGGAAAAAAATACTCAGGTTCTTACAGTTTCCCAAAGGAATCTATTAGGCAGTTTAATGGATTTCAGCAGAAAACAGTTTTTGATACAAATGTTTCATGCTTGGATTCATCCCATTATTTCTAGAATCTCTGTGTATTTCTCAGAAACAATCATTTATTGGAGAGGGTGTAGAGACTATTCAGATATGTATAAATTGTGATAGCTTTCTCCTAAAAGTCATTTATTCTGTATACCATTAATCATTGCATAATACATAAAGACAGTAAAATACAGGACAGAATTTTCAATGATGTCTATGATGATTTGCACATTTTAAGCAAGGGTATTTTCTGTTTTGTTTTGCATTACAGAATCTGTGTATAGTTTTGATATGCTGCAGTCTATTTGGAGTGTGTAAAGTGTTTGATTTCTCTGCTGCCTATTGGTTCCATAATGTTAAAAAAAGAAACTCTAGAACCTACAGGAGAAGAAGGTGTTCTTAGACTTGGACCGCTGAAGTGAAGAATTGTGACTATCCTCAACTGATAATTACAGCACGCATTTGGGAATGCAGGCAGCTGAGTTCCACCTCTGTTGCATATATAATTTGGGAATTTTAGTCAGTGAATTTGCAAAGTGCATTGAAAGTCCTGAAGTAAATATGCAAATGTTGTGCTCCCTTTTTCCTCTCCATAATGTGTAATTTATTTTTTTTTCTGAACGTGTAATTTGTCCATACCTGGCTACAACAAGCCCAAGCTTTGTAAAGAAAGAGCAGATGTTGACTTCTCTTTTCATTGTATTCCCAGTAAAATTAGATTATGTGTGACGTTTAGGGTACCATACAGCAAAGTAGAAGTGTAGCAAAGCAGAGAGTACTAAATGTAGTCATTCCACCTCCTTAGCAGGAATTATTACTTTGGAGTGAAAAATTAGGAGGTGACCTTTCCAACTCCTCTTTAAAATAAAAAAGCCATGCTGTTAGGCTCTACCCTCAGGAGAGAATTAAATGACTTGAAGCCTCTGTTGACCAGGTGTCACCCTGGTTCAGGTGGTTCTGGTATAGAAATATCTCTAAACTTAGTTTTTTCAGTGCGCTATGATCTATATTCAAACTGAGGAAAGAGGCATGATGACAGGGATATTCTTGTGAAACAAGCTTTCCTGCTTTTGGGAGACTATTTCACCCAGACTTTTGTGTTATGTACTTCTTTTCATTGAATGAAAATGGTCAGAGTTGTTAATCTACTTTCCTGGATTCAATCGAGTAGAGTGCAATTCAATATTTTTAATTTAAGATATTTTCCAATCGTATCATAATATCAGATAATTTTGCCTGTGTTTAGATGCATTTCTGAAAATATGCAGGCATCCAAATTTAGGCAAGTAGTTCATATTGGAGGTCACTGTTAATTTTAGACTTTGCAAATTTAACTAGCTCTGGAAAATAAGTTCTTCAGAGTGTTTTATGAGATTTATGTACCTTGACCTTCCTTAAGGGCTAAATATGTGACTTTGGTTAGCCTAAAGTCATTTGGGTAGTTTTAAGCTTTTAGCCTACACCTCAAACATTTCTGCATAGGAGTTCCAGGACCTTAACCACCTTAGTTTTTTAGAACACATTGTAATTGCATGGGACTTAAGGAATCGACACTATTTGGATAGTCAAACAGTGCATTCATTCTATATGGAGACCGACTGTGAAGAGAAAATGAATTTTTGCCATGATACTTGAAATTACTTCTATAACATTATATACCACAAAGAAAAGTTTTGCGTTCTCCTTTACTTATAATAAAGCATTTAATGCATTTCATTTCATTCTAGGCATGATCATCCTCACGGTAAATTAGTGAAAAATTTTCATTGAGTTCACTTGTGCAGGTTAAAAAATTAGGAAATATTACTGAAATCTGCTTGTAGAGCTCGAACAATTTTCTTTTGGGGGGATAGAGTCTATTTATGTTATTTTTATGTTATAAAATATGAAATGTAATTTTTTTCTAGTTTTTAATTTAATGGTAGCAAGCATCCGTTTATTTGTAAGTGCATAAAATTTTCTATAAGTCACTAAATGAAAGGAGGTTGGTCACGTTTAAGACATACAGTTGAGACAAAGGATATCCTGCAGATGTCAAAACTTACTATCTTGGGCAGAAGGCTTCCTTAGCTCTCCTTACTGACAGCACAATCTGGGTATATTTTCTCAGGAGTTTTTCCTGTATGTTTGCCAATACTTCTTATCAGATGTTACTTTTTTGTTGTTATTGATTAAATCTATCCACAACTGTTAAGTCAAATACTGTAAAGCTGGGGTGTGGCAAGAGCTGAGGGACAGTATGAAAGTTGTCTTAATATTTAATATACTTTTAAATTAAAAGTTTCAAGTTGCAGTGTGAAAATAGATCTCAGTTTGTATATAAACAAGTTTGATTGATTGTTAAAGGATGAAAAAGACATCAAGCTAAAATGAAAATTCTCAGTTGGAATGAACTAATATTTCCATTGTACTGAAATCTGTGTGCAAATAAATTTATAAATATAAATATATATTCATGTACAAATATTTATTTTTTTATTGATCAGAGAAAAAAAAAAGAGCAGAAATCTGTTGTACATTGACTCTAATTTGACACCAGCAGTAAATTAAAAAAAAAATCAGATATGTTTTGCTATTAAAGAACAATCATTGTCCAACAATAGTATATTATCAGACATCAGCAATTGTAATTTGACAACAGAAAAGAAAAAGCACAGATCAAGAGGGGCAAAATAAAATAATATCCAGCTATCTCTAAGTCTCTATAATGAGGGGAAAAAAAATTCTGACTTTGTTAAGGTCTGACTTGATAACAGGACATATATTTCTACACCCAGCTTCTGGTGTCAGTTATCTTTTTGTTAATATTTTGTAAAATAATCTGTCAATTGGCTTTGAAATAATGTGCAACTAACTTTCTTGTGCATCCTTGTATTTGTGTGCAGACAATAATGTTACTGCAGCTAAAGCTCAGCAGCTGCTTTGTGTTTGACAAAACAGCCATTATATACAACTTCTTACAAAAAGCCAGAGTCTACAGTTGTTTTATAATTACTTCAAATGGACCCTTGAACCTTTTCTAACATCACAAGACCACTTTGTCAAAATAGAAACTGTATAGACATATTCAGTTATAGTTCTGGGAATAATTTTCTGTGTTTTCCTTAAGTTGTCAAAAAAAAAGGAAAAAAATCAAAAATCAGCAAGAAGAATCCTCTGCAACAAGACAGAAATTAATCTAAAATTCCAAAGAAGTCTTGTGGCCTAGAGAAGGTGATGTTCAATGAAGAGATGGGAACAACGTCAATACATACACAAAAGGATTGAGATCCAATACTTGAGTCTTAGTCCCACTTCTATCATTGAAAGTGAAATTGACACTTTTAATTTGCATCATTTTGCAAACATGAGATAGGCATGACATTGCATCTTTAAAATATAGATAGTGTCGTGGTTTAACCCCAGCTGGCAACTAAGTACCACACAGCCACTCACTCACTGCCCCCTCAGTGGGATTGAGGACACAGTCAGAGGAGTAAAAATGAGAAAACTCATGGGTTGAGATAAAGACAGTTTAATAAGTAAAGTAAAAGCTGCACATGCAAGGAAACCAAAACAAGGAATTCATTCACTGCTTCCCATTGGCAGGCAGGTGTTCAGCCATCGCCAGGAAAGCAGGACTCCATCACATGTAATGGTAACTTGGGAAGACAACTGATATCAATCCGAACGTCCCCTGCTTCTTTCTTCTTCCACCAGCTTTATATGCTGAACATGACGTCATATGGTATGGAATATCCCTTTGGTCAGTTGAGGTCAGCTGTCCTGGCTGTGTCGCCTCCCAACTCCTTGTGCGCTCCCAGCCTACTCACTGGTGGGGTGAGAAGCAGAAAATCCTTGACTCCATGCAAGCACTGCTCATTAATAATGAAAACGTCCCTGAATTATCAACACTGTTTCCATCACAAATCCAAAACATAGCCCCATATTAGCTACTATGAAGAAATTTAACTCTATCCCAGCCAAAACCAGCACAGGTAGCTAGATAAGACATACTAGGAGACCTGACTTTTCAAACTGAGCTTTGGAGTCTGTGTCCTTTGTGATAACTGAACCTCAGCAGGATTAATGACATTTAATCTCGTTAAAAATGTATTATGAGCATTTAACTATTATATATTCCTATGAGTGAGCTACAGCCTGGGTCTGAAGTTTGCTATGTTCTAGCTTACCTTATCGGTTCTTTTTCATTTTGACTGGTGAAAGGACTTCCAGGCATTTCTGAATTGTATCCATTCTGTGATCCTCTTTTCATACAAATACCTGATAAAAAGTTTCAAGTTTAAACATACATGACTGCTTTTTTTTTCAGGCACAGCAATTTGACTATAAATCCTAACCTTCCGGTTTATAAACTGTGTCAATTTTCAGTTATATTTGTTATGTAGCATAAAGGTAAGTCTATTTGATCTAGAAGTGTTTTACCTGCCAATAATAAGAATTGTATATATCCTAGCTATGCTTAACATGGAAAGTTTCCTGAATTAGGAATTTTCAGGGAAGTCCCTTTTCCACAGGTTTCCAGATACTGGACTAGCTTTCCATGTCAGGTAGCCAAGTTTAAGACACAGTTCTTATGCACAATTAGGCTAGACTAGTAAATCAGAGGCAAGCCACCGTTGCTCCCTGTGCAGCTTAGCAAAAAACAAAGAAAAGGTACAGTCTCCAAAGTTTTGTTTCCACTGTTAACCTCCTAAATTCCATGCATCCATACAACCCATTATCAATACTAATGAAATCATTCAGCCATTCAGCCCTTGTCTGTGTCCATGAGACAGGTGATGTGTAAGCAAGTCTTTGTGAGAAATAATAGAATTGCATTGGTAGTTCTTTCTCTTTGTACAACAGTTCTCGTGAGAATGAGTTCCACAGACCTTTAGTAGTGACAAGGAACTCCAAATTTTCTTCCACATCTTAAAAACTGTAAGAATATAGACTCCTTCCAATACAAAAGAATAAGGAAAAAATGTATACAAAGATCTTGTTGGGATCATGGAGACATACTGGGATGGCTCCATGACTGGAGTGTTGCAGTGGTGGGATACAGGCTCTTTAGGATGGCAAGACAAGGAGGAGGCACTGGTCTTTATGTGAGAGAGCAGCTGGAGTGCATGGAGCTCTGCTCGAGGATGGAAAAAGAATCAAATCAGAGTTTATGGGTTAGGATTAAAGACAGGACAGTTAAAGGTGTCATTATAGTGGGTGTCCACTACAGCCCACCTGACCTGGTAACATCGTTCCCATTTTTAAAAAGGGTAGAAAGGAGGACCCTGGGAACTACCGACCCGTCAGCCTCACCTCTGTGCCTGGGAAGATCATGGAACAGATCCTCCTAGAAGCTATGCTGAGGCACATGGAGGACAGGGAGGTGATTCGAGACAACCAGCATGGCTTCACCAAGGGCAAGTCTTGTCTTACCAATCTGGTGGCCTTCTATGATGGAGTAACTGCATCAGTGGACAAGGGAAGCGCTACAGATGTCATCTATCTGGACTTTTGTAAGGCCTTTGACACGGTCTCCCACAACATCCTTCTCTCTAAATTGGCGAGGTACGGATTTGATGGGTGGACTGTTCGGTGGATGAGAAATTGGTTGGATGGTCACATCCACAGGGTGGTGGTCAATGGCTCAATTTCCAGATGGACGCCGGTGACGAGCGATGTCCCTCAGGGGCCTGTGCTGGGAACGGTGCTGTTTAATATC
>NW_009605708.1:0-43213 GCF_000690535.1 Cariama cristata | reverse complement strand
CCCTGTTTTAGCCAAACCAGGACACATATCCATTTACAACAGTCTGACTGACATGAAGCCCAAAAGAATACAGTAATCAAAAATGAAACTGTTGGAAGACGGTTTCAGTGTGACAGGATACTGATGATAGCAGGCACAAGCTTAGCCTTATCAACAAAGGAAAGACTGTGGAAGTGGTATGTTTTATTTGCTCACCTGATTGGACAAGAAACAAGTTTTGCACCATGCAAGTCCTTCTTTAGGTCTGAAATGGAAGCATCAGCCTTCAAAGATGAGAAGCACAGAACTATATTGGTGGGCAGGGACTCTGAAGATCATCTGGTACAATGTCCTGCTCCAAGCAGGTCTACAGCCAGCACTTGATCAGGTAGGCCAAGGCTTGCTCTAGCCAAACCTCAAATAGCTCCAGAGATGGAGATCCCTTAAGTTGTCTGGTAAGCTTGTTCCAGTACTGCATCTCCCTGCTAGTGAAAATGTTTTCATAATGTCTGAGATACATGTGTGGTCATTACCCTTGCTACATAATCTGTCCTACCAATAAGAACCTGGCTCCATCATCTTCATATCTACCCTTGAAATAGTCATAAGCAGATGTTACATCAGCCCTTAGTCTCCTTTCCACCAGACTAACAAACCCAGATCCTTCAGCTTCTCTTCGGAGATGGTCTCCAGGCACCAAAGCATCTTGGTAGCCCAGCAGTTGGATCCTCTGTCATATCTTTATGTACATTTTGAATGTCAGGACCCCAAATGTGATGAGCTTTTCCTAAGATGCCTTGCCAATGACAAGTAAAGAGAATAATAAGTTTTCTGCCTGGTGGCTGTCTCCTCAAAATTCAGCCCAGTACACTGTTTGCACAGTTTGTTCCCAGTGAGTGCATGCTGTTGGCTCATACAGCCTGACATCACCTGTAACATACCAGCTCTTTTCTGCAGATCTCTCAACTGGTCACTTCCCAGTCTGCACAGGGTAATTCTGCCCATGAAATATGAAACAGAACTTTCCGCTTTTCCGTGTTGAAGCTTACAAGATTTCTGTAGGCACAATCCTCAGATTTATTCAAGTCTTTCCGGACTGAGGTGTTGCTATACTCAGTCAGCCGCTTTCCCATTACAGACTTGCTGAGGGTACACTCTGTGTCATCATTCGTAACACTGTTGAAGGTCATTGAACAATATTGGTCCCAGTATCAAGCCCGGGGTATTATGGTCTTTACTGACCACCAGCCAGATCTGAAACCATGGATTATTGCCCTTCAAACTCATTCGTCCAGCCAATTTCCTTCTAAGTCCCATCATCCAGCCCATACTTCCTCAGCTTACAAAGGAAAATGCTGTGGCAGATGGTGTCCAAAACCTCATGAAAGTCAAGATATATCACATCCACCACTCTCCTTTCATGCACAGAACCAGTCATATCATTAAAGAAGGCAATTAGCTTTGTCAAGCATAATATCCCCTGGCAAATCTGCGCTGAGTTTCGTGATTATGTCTTTTGCCTTCAGGTGATTGTGATTGAATTCCAATAGCTGCATGATTTTTCCGGGGAATGAGATTTCTATGTCCTCACAATTGCTCTAACATAATAATCACCTTAACCTATTAGGTTGGTGTCCCATCCCAGTCAATAGTCTTATCACTTCTGTGCTTGAAAATGTTAGTCTTCGCTTCACAGGTACAAACCCAGTCACGTTTTCTCTCAGCTTGTATAATTATTTAATGAAATTACATTAAACTAAAGGCAATTATTCTCCAACTATATTCAGCTTGAAAAATTTTGCTTCAATTTCAGACATAGAAGAAAGATCGTGACTACAAAAATCTTTTACAGCTGTACTAATTATTGTATCAGTAATATTTTATTTATTTGTAGTGAAATAGCATTTGGAGTTGCAAGCCTTACAATCTTCTTTTATACAAGAACTTCTCAGAGAAACTACCTGGTGTTTATTTCCATTCAAAGCCTACTTCACTCCATTAAGTCACTCTAGCTGATTTGTGAGGCTTTGGTGCAAATCAGTAATCATCAAAAGGACCACCCTCAAAACAAGTTTCAAGGTTTGCTTAAGCTGCTGTAAACCTCTGGCCCCATCTTGCCTCCCTGCCCTGCTGCCTTGTTTGGGCTGTGGTGATTCTAGGGTCAACCAGCTCAGATGATTTGTCCAAATGAAAACATTTTACTGGGAAGATCAGTTTCCAGTCAGATCAAGAAACTAATACAACTCACCACAAAACTACTGCAGATAATGCCAAGGAAAAAGTAGGCAAGTGTGCTCACACCCTTTTTTAGGAGTAATACCACTGTATTACTGCTACCTAGGTCTCTCAAACCATTTGTGAAAACATTCTGTTAGCAGTAAGCTTGAAATTGATGTCACCAATAACTCTGTTTACGCTAATGGAAATCTGCACAGTTGAAAATGGCTTTCCTGAAGGGAAAGAAATAAGCAGTGTCAAAAGCCTTCATTTATACTTCTTTACATTTTCTTCATTTTGATGGATCTAGAGGGACTGAGTGACTACTTTCTCACTTCCGTTTACCCAGTTCTGACATGTATGCACTCATAACTCATACTCATTCAAAACTGCACACAAAACTCACAAAATTATAGACAGAGGATAATCAGAGGCGCAGGAAACAAGGACTCCAAGATATAATATGCACAGACACATGTAACCTGGACTGTAGATGAGCTGAAGGGCAAAGTTTTGTTCTTAAGCCAGATAATCCATTTCTTCTATGATTGGTTATAATGCTGATTATGATCGGCTATAATGCTGATTATGATCTGATTAAAAGCCAATTTCATGATGAGCACATTATTCAAATTTATAGTCATTTGTTTGTAGTGTGGGCTATCAGAAAGCTTTGATCTTAATTACACTGATACTTTAATTGTATAGTTCTACAATGCTGACTGGAATTGTCAGTTTGTGAATATGATTATTGCACATTAACATAAAGTATATAGTAATGTTCTTCTAGTATGATATGAACATGAGTTGTGTTCTCCCTCTTGATTCTGCTGTATTTAATTATCGTTAATATATTCTTTATTAGAAGCAGATGGGCTGTTCAACAGAAGCATTCTTGTACTGTGTCCCTGCACCTATCACAGCAATCCCCATTACAACAACGAGGTAGGATTGCATTGTTGAGGTTCTGCATGTAGTTACCGATTTAAATCCAATGCAGCGTAGTTGGCTGCAGTGAGGGTATTCTGGATTTGCAGGAATGTTCTAAGAGCTGAATAGGAATTATCTTATTGATGCACTTGTTGATATATGTTCAGCAGACTAAATGTTAAATAGTAACCACAGTAAGACCCTCTTCTCCAATCTAACCTTACAATATCAGTATTTGTCTGGAGCCAAATTCATCTGACCTTACTTTCAAAGCATTTATTTGACTTGTGCATTTAAGTTCATTTTCTTCTTATCTGTACTATACTGAAATGAAAGGCTCTGTTCAGATAGCTACGGTGACAATGAGGAGACAGTGCTGATAGCAACTACTACAACAACTTGCTAGTACTATCCATTGCCAGTGTTACCATGTAGGCTCCATTTTCCTTTTTAAAAAGTTTGGTACGTAAAGAAGCCAAACTAACTGCTGAGGAGTAGTCAATTTGTTAAGAAGTCCCAGGGAGATGTTTCCCTCAAGAAGGAAAGAGTAGTCATTGTGACTGACTGAAGTCCAGCTATGAGGACTGAGGACTGGTTTTCTCCGTCTTCTACTTGTATCTGCTATACTTTAACATCACCACGCAACAGCTCTACTTGTGAAAGTGGCTTCTGAGCTGCCACCAGGAACCTGCCCACCAGCCCTGTCGAGTCATCTCTACTTGAGAGCCTAGTCCAAGGCTCAGAGTAAAAAGGGTGTGACATGATAGCCTTAATAATTTAAAGATCAGATAAATCTTGTTACTGAGAGAAAATAGTTTCCAACTGCTCTTCTTCAAAAGACCTTTACTGGAGAAAGTCATGGAGAAAACATTGGTAACACATACTGGTTTCTTGACAGCTCCACCATTATCTGGTGCTTCATTCTCCAAAACCAATGTTTTTTCTCTCTGGGAGCAGTCTTTACCAGCTTTCATCAGCCCCAGATGGCCGGCATCCACGTCCCTATGCTAGCACAAATATTTCAGCAGAATGTAATCTTTCCCAAACACATTAAGTTGCTTTTTATAAATAACCGGTCAGCTTAGTGTGTGCTTATACTGTTGGATGTAGGAAGCCGTGGGCTAGCCCCACCCACACTCCAAACTGGCTGGATGCAAGCCACCTCCTGTCCAAAAGCCATTTAACTACATTAATGCAGGACTACACCTGAGCTAATAAGGCCTGCTGAGAGACCCAGTATTAGCACAATTATGTTTTCACAGCAGCTTGTTTTTCTTTTAGTCTAAAATATTAGATCACACAGGCTGATGATTTCATTATTTACTTCAGAAACCAAGTAGAGTTTAATATGTATAGAGAGAGTTTATCACAAACAAAAGCATAAATAGCCAATATAAATCTTCTCCAAAGTAGTAATAATGGATTTAGCAGCTATGTGATAAACAGGGAATTAAGGATTTCATTCCACTAGTCTTTTATTTGTCTTTAAACTGACACACAACATAATTTTGCTGTTCACAATAGCAAACCTTAATTGATAGACTTCTTCCTAGTATTTTATTCCAAAAAATTAATGTTTGCGTTCTATATCATACTGTCATTATCTTGTTTCCTCCACAGTGAGAAGAGTTTTCTGCTTTCTGCAGGTGCACAGGACCAGCTAAATACACAACAGCCCCTCCCTTATCCTTCCTATCAGCATACACAATGATCAGTAGTTATTATGCATAATTACATGGTTGCATGTATTAAAGGTTGTTATATTTCATGACAGCATGTTTTAACAGTTAGGAACTTACATCTCAAAACTCTTATAGGTATTTTAGTCACATTTTGTAAAGTAGCATCTTTTTCCTGGAGTGAAATATGTTTTTAGCACAAGTTAACTTATCTAATGAACAATATGAAAACATAATTAAATAAGTGCAGAAAAAGACATGTTTTTCTCTTTTTTTTCCCTTTGTGTTACCATCTGGTGTGCTGGTAACCTAGAAACTAGATTTATCAGCTGCTAGCTACCTGAAGGCTTGGGAGGAGCAGAGAGGGGAAAGGAAGGTTTGTACTCAGTATTTGTTTTAATACAATGTGTTATAGGTGCATTAGAGTTAGTATTGTAAAGTTATACAGCTGTATACAAAAACACAAGTTCAAAAGAGCATAAACAGAATTATTTTTAATTGAGATTACCAAGTCAATTTTGACAAGCAGTACAAAACTTAAGATGCAGCTTAGTTTCTCCATCTATATAAAATGGAAGGTTGCTTCCCAAGTTTATTTGCCGATACCAGGAAATTCTGAGTTAAGACTATACTTAAAAGAAAATCAAATATTTGAAAATGTGTAAGCAGGTAGACAAGGCATCCTAAAAATTAAAACTAGAAAATTGAGCCAAAGAACTAAGAGGTTTTTATCTATTAATTATCTCAGAATTTCAACCAGCACTTACAACCAGTAAATGCAGTTAAAGATACACACTACTCTCATAATACAATGTTAACTTTCTCCCAGCAGCTGGCATTAGCCATTGGTTTCCTAACATGGTGGTGTAAAAAGAAACATTAAGAACTTTAGCTTTATTTACTCCATTGACTGCAAATTAGATCTACTGAGTAGTGGAGGGATCAGATAGCGTAGATTATCAGGAGAATCCAATCAAGCTGAATGCAAATAAAAATGGATATAAAAAACTTTGGATACCAGCTATTCTTTATTTTGGCAATGAAAAATGGAGTCATTGCTATATTACTGTGAGACTGAAATGCATAGCTGTGTTTTCTAAAATCTACTAAAAGGCAATGATGACAGCGTTGTTCAGGATGACTCTTTAGGGCAAGGAAGATGCGGTAACAGGGTATCCTATAGTCACCTTTTTAAAAAAATGTTCTGTTTTTTGTCTTCTTGCCAGTACTTCAGTATTTTAAACTTGTACTGGGTTTATCTTGAGACCAGAAATATCCTGAATGAGAAAATAAATTGATTCAGGTCAATCAGTGGCATGAGTATGTGAAGAAAAATATTAGAGGGGAATGAGCAATAAGAGAGACCAAATTCATATTGGTACCTTAGTGACTTACTGTATGTCAAGCTAATTTGATTTCAAAAATCACTAGCCAAAAACATTTTCATGCTCAAGGACAAAGCATTCATTAAGGTAACGTCCTTAAAGACTTGAGAAAGAGAGGAAACGTTCTCTGTGGCATTAGAATCATTTAAACAAAGAAATCTGCCTTAATCTAACAAGGCAGGATCTCTCCAGGAAATTAAGTGACAATGTTATTGCAATGTAAAGTCGCAATACAATTAAAAGTGTGTGGGGTAGAACCCTGCAGGCCTTGCAACAGTGAGTATTGCCATCTTTCTGTATTTTCACTGCCAACGCTGGGGGTCATCAAGGGATCAAGTCTGCAGAAAAGGTCAGAGGATTAACAGGTGTTTAAGGGAGTATAACAGAACTAAAGTGGCAGCTTCCATGGCAACAGCCAGAAAAAAGAAGAAAAGAAAAAAGAAGCAAAGAACATTATCAAGTAAAGAAATATGCCTCTAACTGACTCTCACAAGTAAGAAATAGGTCTGGGATGTGGGGATGTACAGGTTTTCTAAGCAACCCAGGAATGACCAATCACAACTTTTTCAGATAAAGGAGGGAAACTAAGATAATGATTCTTTCCATGTCCTTTGCCTTTTCTCAAATTTTAGTGGCACTGAGGAAGTGTTCTTTCAGTAGGAAAACTGATTCTGGTTCAGTCGAAGGCTCTCCCTCGGTTTTAATCACTGTGTCCCAGGCCATGTATCTTTCTTGAGAGAGCGAGCAGTAAGACTAATGTCAAACTGGAGTACAGCATAACCTTTACAACCATCTTCTAATCACGTTGGGTTTTATTACACTACATAATATTTGGGGGTATTAGGGCAAAATAGCCCAACTAGAATTCCCTGAATGCATTCTCAGAAATCTAGCTTATTACAATAAGTACTACCAAAAGACTTTTCAGAACAAGTTGAGTGAAACTATAGAAAAGGCAAGCACTGAAAATGAATGCCTTGAACATGAATTCTGTTTAATGTAATGAGATATCTTTACATGCTCTTAGACTCGAACATTTCATTTTTAAATAAGTATTTCCAAATATAACAACATGTATTTAAAACTAAAAATAATCTCTTTTGCATGTATGTATTAGCTATTGATTGAAAACACATTTTTCTGTTTCTTTTTTCTGTCCTTTAATCTCCCTAGCCTTGGAACAGATTGTACAGAATTCGGATAAGATTATGTTACA
This sequence comes from Cariama cristata, assembly GCF_000690535.1. Classification (NCBI taxonomy): domain Eukaryota; kingdom Metazoa; phylum Chordata; class Aves; order Cariamiformes; family Cariamidae; genus Cariama; species Cariama cristata. Next base: position 35,807 of record NW_009605708.1, on the reverse strand, counting down.
ATGCAACTGTAAACTGACACCTTAAAAAGTGAAAACACTGCCAAGTTATTCACAATTAATATAACCAAGAGTTCACCAAATGTTTTCCTTTAAATTGAGAAAAGTATTGAATTACATGCCAGTTTTATTATCTATAAATATTTATGCAAGATTAACTATTCAGTTTTATATTTCAGTAAGCAAAAATTGCAAAGGGCCAACTGCTGAAAATGTACAAAGTGTCTTAGAATACAGAGCAAAGTAGGTTGTAGAAGAGTTTGTAGGCCTTAAAACTGTAGTGAGTTCTCTAAATAGAGAGAAATCACCTATTTTGAGGCAAATATTAAGGCAAGTTAAAAGTAGAATCAAAACCTGAAGACTAATCTATATTCAATTCCTTAATATATATTTATCTATTTATACAGATACACAGAAGTACAAGATGAACTCTTGAATCTGCTCATTTAAGTTTTTTTAATACAATTATATTTGGTAGTTGACATTAGCTATTCATTTGAACTTCATTTAAATTTGGGATAAAGATGTTAAAACACCATAATTCAGCTTCCAAGTATGTTACTGACTCACTGCTAAAGGCAAAGAAACCTTTTGGTTGGCATTTTAGATAATTTGTATCAAACACATTTTAACTTCTTATGGCTTTGCTTTCAAAGATTTTCATGAATTCTCAGTATGAATGCTCAAGAAAGGTGAATTTTCATTAGATGCATTCAAAAAAATGTGTAAGATAAATGTACTGTTCCTTTCCTACAAACACATGCAGCATAAACTGGATTATAAGATTTACATCTATCTAACCAGAAATCTAAGGAAACAAGTTGTGACTATCATGACCAGTCCTGTAATGAAGAAACAGAGCTCAAATTTCAAGCAGCAAGCCAAATTTATTTGAAATGTGAGAGCAAATTCTTAAAAAAGAAAAAGAAAATAGTAAAAGAACACATTTACAAATACTTGTGAAAGTTCACACATTTTTCAAAATGAGAGAGCAAAATTCTGTGTGTAATTGTGTACTTGTTCACCTCAGAAATTAGTCTGCAGGCATGTTTTAAAGCTGTAAAATTTCTATTAAAATAAGTTTTCCTCTTAAACATAAAGACATCCATAAATATCTAAATGAAAGTATCCTAAATGTGGGTTCAGTTGTGTCTTCAAATATTTTGCAAATTCCAAACTGTATTAATTTGGAATTCATCTTCATGTCTTAATTTTTTAATTACGAAAAACACTTAAGTCCATTTCAGAGAGAGCTGTGAAGCATCTTTCATTTGCATTTGGGTCTCCATTGCCAGCAAAGACATCAATGTTCAAGGGAAATATGTATCTCAGTCATTATCAAGAGTTTGTGTTACAGCTAAGTCATTAGAAAAACTCATATGTAACTTATTTCAATTACCTAACTAATCAATGAAATACTAATGAAGAACCTTATTATTTATAGAAAACAATAGCAAACCTGGGAAAACTTTCCTAAATATATCAAGTCATATCAGAAGTTTTACTTCTTTGGATTCCCAATAATTTTAAATGTTCAGACTTCAAATCACAAAACAAACACTCTGCACATAATGTGAAAGTATTAGGAGATTTTTGGAAACACTGATCACCTAAGAACTGCAAATTTCTTGTGCAACAAGATTTTTGCTAGCTAAAATAAAAGAGATTCAGTTAGCTTTTCAGATAGCAAATCACACTAAAGCTTTTAATCAAAAATACACATGTGAATATTTGTAAGAGCTATAAATAATTTCACACCTAGACAAAAATTAGACCTGCTGCATTTTCTCTAATATCTGTGTTTTTCCCACTTCTGTTCTTTCATATATTTCTCTCTTTTTTTCTTTCCCTGTTACCGAGTGAATGATTCATTGCAAATAATTGACATGACCTATTCATACTTCTGCTGCGTGCTGGTATCCACCAGCAGATTGTAATTTATTTGTCATTTTAAACTAGCCATGTTTTTGCAAGTTCTTGGGGTTTTTGTTTTTCAGGGTTTTTTTCTGTACAAGTAGATCACAAAGCTGTGAGTATTGGACACTTAACATTTCAAAATTCAAACTGTGTTGCTTAGTTGCTATGCCACAAAAAAGAAAGAAAAGGCTATTTTTTCTATTCTTGGATCTTAAAAGTATAATCATACACTGGCTTGAAGAAGCCAAACTTTTGGGGAAAGGAAGTGTTTAGAGAAAGATTGCAAAAAAGTGGGATACCAGGAACATTACAAAAAAAATTAACCATTATCTTTCCAGGCTACATTGACATATACCAGGTAACCCAAATAATCGAAACAAATATGAGTTCAAGAGAGTGCAGCATGTCATCTATCTACTTCAGTTTTTTTAGTCTTTGGGTTGCAAATGTCTGATGACCTATGGATTTCTTTTAAAATGGATTGTGAAAAGCAAAATAACAAAAGCACGTCAGCTGTTATTATGTTTAGAATTGCTATGCAGGGATGTGAAAAAGTCAAAATCCACATACAAACCCTCTACAAGCAATTCGACAGTTCCTTCTAGACATGCTTTTCCAGCAAAATAGATAAATATATACATAGATATAAAAGCAGCTATATAAACACATGTAAAATACAAATAAAAAGGGAAAATATTCTTTAACATAAATCCTAACCTAAAGCATCTCATAGTTCAGTTTAAACCCATTATTTGTTGCCTACCCATGGTGACTGACCCAAAACCAGTAAGCCCTAAGCTGAGCCGCAGACCTCGCCTTCCCATGGAGCTGCTCCATGAATGCCAGTTCCATTTAGCAGCTGTAGGGTCAGGGGGAAATGTGTGGTTTTGGAAACACAGTATGTCAGTGTTTCCAAAACATTTTCCTGGAATTTTTTTCTGAAGAAATTTTTCTTAAAAAAATGGATTTGTTCCAATTTGAAAGTAAGCCAAATTAAAAAGAAAAAACTACATAAATCTGTGAACTGTAAAGCCTGCTATTCAGCCAGCCCTACTGCTTTGGCATACTGTTTTTTTCCGAACACTCTGGTGCCACCAGGGTCTGATTCCTATTCTTCCTTTCTCTTGAGTCTTCCTGTTTCATTCAACAAGACTTTCCCTTCTCTTACTACCCTTAAACTTTGATATTAGGCAGCTTTCTGTTCTCTTAACCACTCTCAGCTGCCCTTGCTGTTCTTTGGCGTGCCACATTTTGTAAACTAACCTCAACCTCACTGCGGAGAAAAGCAGAAGACTTCAAGATCATTACTGAGGATTGCTTTATTTTGATCTGTATACTCCTTTACCTGTTTGGAGAAAAGCAGCCCATATGCCCATTTGATGAAGTGTCACATAAGCCCTTACTTGTTTATCATTAAGTTTATTATTTTTACACAGGATTTTGTGCTCTCACCTTTTCACCAGGGCTTTTTGGAATCCATGTACTTCATGAGGAAAGATTAAGTCTCAATGACAATAGTAAGTGGTGGATAATTTGGATATGACAATATATCTGACTTCAGAATCATTAATAAACCTTCCCAAACTTTGCAAGCTTTTATCCTGAAATGAAACCACCAGAGCAATGCTACAGTCTGAGACGGGTGCACATAGTGCAGCTACAACAAACTTAAATAGGATAGGGCAAAGAGATGTTTCTGTCTAAGTAGAGAGACAAGAAAACAGATCGTTGAATTACTGAGCCTCACTGTCATCTGAATTCACATAAAGTGGAAAATTTTTTTTTTCTGTTTCAAGTACATTACAAGGGTGGTTTTTCTGACAGGTATGTACATAAGTTCTTTCTGTTGCTTTCAAAACTCCAGCCCACTTTTCTCTCCCTATCTCAAGCAAGAAGCTTTAGAACACAGAGTGGAGAGCATCTGAAAATAACAGTCTCAGGAACAGACAACAGTGGGCACTGTTTTACATAATAGATTCCCTTAGGCTGATGAATTTTAACTTGTGGAAAGACAAGGACACTTCAATGTTCTGTGAACACCAGTTCAAAATGACAGTACACATGATTCAAGACAGTATTTTATATATTTTACTTCGTAACGCACTCAACTAAAAACCATCAGTCAAATTTCAGCTAAAAATCACTTTGCCCAAAACACTAGAAATCTGCAACAGATGTTAAGTTTCTGCCCATGTAAGTGTCTTGTTCTGCTGGCTGCAATTCCTTTAGTCAGATGGCTCTCCTTCAACTCTATTCATATGTTCCAGCAGGTCATACTTTGTGAAGCCTCTAACAACTAATTAAAGTTTTATTTCAGACCTCTAATAGCTCATTCAATAATTTAGGGAGAAAAGAAAACATTTTCTGGGAAAGCATTAGCACAAGATTCACTGAAGCTGTGTCACTCCTTCTGGCCGTATTTAATTTCAGCAAGATGAACGAAAACACAGTATAGCTCAATGCCATACCATTTGTGTTGCAGTGTCAGTTTTGTATCTTGGAACACTTCTAAATAGCTTTTCTGCTAAAGCAATAATCAATTAGTACTAAAGCACATCTGTAGCAAAACAAGATGTTCTCCTTGGAATTGGATCAAAATTGCATTTTGCAAATGTTATCTCATTCCTGTACCACTTTCATTTGAATACTACAATTAAGGATCTTACAAACTCCAATTCCGAATTCCATTGGATCAGTGATATGGAGTTAGAAAAATTTTGAAATAGTAATCTCCAGAGAGAATCTTGGACTCCAAACTTGCTTATTTTAACTCATGTATCATTAATATCTCTGGGTTAAAGAAACCTTTGTACTCGTGTCTTATTGCCAGGAAATTACTTGGATTTTTTTTTTTTTCTGAAAGCAAAACCTATTTAAGCGTTCGAAGTGCATCTGATTGTGGACAATAGAAAAAAAATCAGTTAAATGAACCGTAAAACAAATACAGGGAAAAAAAAGGGATAAGCAATGGGCCCAGCTACAGCTACTACCTGGGAAAAAGATCACACAAAGCTGTCTGAAATGGCCTCTATGTTACTATAATATAGAAGTCTAAAATTGATAACCATAACAGAAATCTATAAGCAACTGGTTAAAATACTAAATAAGTATAATGAATTAGTATAAAAGAAATTCTGAGATTATAGACTGGTGAATACTTGATTGAAAAAAAGGGCAAAGAGGAATCATACATTCAGTGAAGGTCTCTGCCTAGCCCATTTTAGTTGCAGGCACTGCATCCATACAGAGGAACACATTGGACTCCAAAATACTTCACTCTGGTTTGCACTGCATTAGCTCAGCCAAGGCAAAAGGCACCATCTTTCAGTCTTCAAAAAGGTGGGAGAGATCACCTAAACCCAATGCACTCATCCACAGTTGAGGGAGAAAATCTCTGGTCTTCTCTCCCGTTGTACCAGTAATAATAAAGAGGAAATTACCTTGATCAGAAAATGAATAGCTGTACTTACAGAAGTTTAGAGAGCCAGCCAGAAGTCCTCCACTCCTGCTTGTGGAGCAGAGTTATTTCAGACCTAATTATGCCTGGAAGCAACTTGCCGTGTGATTTGGACCAAGTATCAGAAATTACGACAGTGAGCTCATCTGCTTGTGGTGTATTGAACAGGCTGACCTTGCAGGTTCTGTAACTGGCAAAGGGGAGGATCTCGAGGAAAAGCCTCTGCTGTAAAACTAAATTTGATGATCTTAGAGGCCTCATAAGTCCAAGGATTCTAGCTGTCCATGAAAGTTATCTACCATATGTTTTGGTACATGGAAGGAATAAGTTCATAATGTACTCTGAGTTCTATAAACAACTGAAGTTTTTTGTGTTTGGGTTTCTTTTAAAACATACTCCAAAATGCCTTTCTTCTCCAGCTTTGCTTCCAAGTTTCCTGTTTCCTGGATCTATTTTTCCTCTGGGCAAAAGAACCAGACTATTGGCCCTAGCGATACCTTAGATCACCATGTAATCTGGAATGCACAACATCCTACTGAGGATTATACAGGAGATATTAATTACATAGGTCTTAAACTAATTTATCTGATGCTTTTTGTTATTTTCTTTTTTTTAATACACTGAAGAGTTCTGCCATCATTTACGATTATTTGGCATTGCTGCTGGAAAGAACCGGGATATTGGCGGATCCTATTTATAATAGACTTTTCCAGCACAATGACACTTGAAATTCTGATTTACTCAAGAGAATAATCAATTCTGTGTTAAAGCAGCTTCCTTGTGAATAAAAGATCCTCAGAGTTTAACATCATTCATATGTCACCATCATTTGGAATTTTAATGCAACACAACAATAAAGAAACTAAAGAGAATTAAGACAAGTACAGTATTCACAGCGAAGTTTGCATGTATATATTTTAAAACTGCCAAAAACCAAAGTGTATAAACTTTATGTAGATCATCAGTATACTGAGGTTCACTTCAATAATAACACTGCAAGGAACAGTGTTTAAATTCCATGTAAAAAGCTGGACTTCATTAGTCCAAATTCATCCAGATTTTCATCCAAGAATTTTATCAAAATGTGCTTCTTTCAAAACTCTTGCTCACTTCAGAAAATGTATAGAAAGCTTCTGGATACTTCTACTTGTTGAAAAAGTAATTTCTGTTTCCTGAAGCATAGTCTGACTTTGCACTTCTGCAAGTGTCTATGATGCAAAAATGACCAGAAAGCCACCAGGAACAAGGTGTTTAACCTCTCTTAGCATAGATGTGTGGCTGAGATAACACAAGAATAAAGTACACAGCTCTAAAGTACACATCCTGTAACTTGATAGATTTGTTTTTAGTTTCCTTCTTTAAATAAGAAACAACAAAAAAAAAGAAGTTTAAGGTTTTAAACAGAGTCTGCATCAAATTTCCCAGCTTTCATTGGGAAAATACATAAGTCAAGAATACTTAGTAGTTTCTGCTTCAGTAGCAGTTAATTATAGCTGCACCTACTGAGGCATACCAAGTGTGCAGCAATATTTTTTGGGTATTTTTGGCCCTTGACCTCAGCAATTAAGTGAATGTTCAGACCTTGCTGAAAAATTTCTAAGCAGGGATCCTAACTTGATTGTTGTTATAAATAATCCAGCTATTCATTTGGCACAAGCAGTGTAAACCAATCCATTTACCCTTAAACTATACAAACAGTATTGTTTTATATGTCCAAATTAAAATTACCAACAGTAAGACTGGTGGGAAATAATGTAAAAGGCAACTTTGTAATTCGTAGTCTTTACACTTCTTTTTTCATAACCCATGCACCTGAAAAGCACTGTTTCTCTTCTATCTAAGGACAAATAATAATGCTTTCTGCTGGTTGGTTCTTGCCTTCCAGGTACATCTCATTTTGGCAGAAGGTAGAGGTCGTCAAAACCCCGCACACAACAACTGTCAGCCATGGAAATCTTTCCAGCTTTACCATAACAGCCCAGGCTTTGGAAGATGGTTTCTTCTAGTTCAGCTCTTAGTTAACAAAACCCATTGCATCTGCCTGATGCGTGTACAGCAGCTTCTTGAAGGTCTCTGACTGAAGCCACTATGAAATCCTTTTGCTCAGCAATATTAACTTACATAGCAAACAAGACTTGAACTTTTAAGTCTTACCTATGCCAGAAAACTTAAAAGATTAATGTTGGGTGTGTGCTTAAAGTTCAGGAGGCACTCCTGATAATTCCATGTGTGAACACTTTTATTCTGGAACCAGTCCCTTCATTCTAGTTAGCAATTCACTCTAAGATATTTTATTATGTCCATTTTTACATTCCCATGAAATATAGTTATAAAATTTCACTTGCAACAGTCCCTTAAGGTGACTAGCTACAGAAAGATGTATAAATTGGAGATTTCTTTTCAATTACTGCAGTCAAGTTCCAAGGATATAATACACAATAGGTACTGTACAGTGGTCCTGTCTCAAGAAAACACTTTAATTATAGGTTGCTGGCAGAGATCCAAAGGAAAGCTGGCTATCATTACTGGCTGAAGGCTTTCATCTAGTTAAATTCAGAAAAAGCAATGCAAAGCGGACAAAGCAAAGTAATTACCATTATCAGGAGGAAATACAACAATACTAGAGCTGGTCTTTGCTCTCCACAAGAGATGTGCTCTTTTGTTAAGACAATGGTCTTGACCTCTGTGTATTCACACAGCTAGGCTAAAGCATGTGTGAATATTTAGTAACCTTTTCTTTCTTGACAAACAATGCTTAGCAGGGCAAACATCATATGTTTGATGTCTCCCATTAACCATAAATTTGAAGCAAAAGCACCTGCTCTTTAGCACATATATGATTCCTCTGGGAGCATTACCTATATGCACCTAAGTATCTCATCTGCCTGATATTGATAAGGCGAGCTTCATCTGTTGTTTCATAATGAAGCAGTTATTTAAGCTCCTATCATATAAAATAAATTGGGTGTGTGCTATAACCAAGTCTCCATTCCTGTTGTGAAATAATAGTAGCACACATGTACAAACTCACACAAACAAGCTTATTAGAACAAATATTAGAGAAAAAAATCCCTGGCAAATTTTAATTTCATGCACGTGAAATGTTTCTCCTGTCCCCTATGATGCTAACGGGTGAGAAAAGAGCTAATTACATGAAAGCTTTGTTGCCATTTAATAAGTGTGCATCCTGAGCTGTAGGCAGATGTTTTGCTGACTGTGGAAGAACAACATCCCACACACAGTCATTTTATCAGCTTTATGTACATGTGTCCATTGCCTTTAAAGGTGCCCCTCAGAACATCACCCCACAGCTGGTGACTAATGCACTCCCAGGATGGTCCCTCTTTGAAATGCCCAGGCTGAGAACGGCCAGTACCGGTGCACAGACAGACCCTCCCCTTGAAATAATGCAATCCTGACCAGTTGCAAAATGCCACAAGATTCCCATTGGTAGCAAGCATGGTCTACAAGGAAAGGAGATGAAGACCCTCCTCCCAGCACTGGGTGACTCAGAACTCATCTGCAATTCTCTTTTGCTTGGCCCTTGCAAAGGCCATGGAACCACGCTGGTATGTTTTGCTTCCTGATATAGACGGTGCATTACACTGAAATTCAGGACAGGAGAAATGTTTTAGCTAGTGAGAAAAATGTTGTGTTTTATCCTTAATACTACCAAATTATGTATTTCATTCAGCATGTAATCTGGGAGAGCCTCAGATTAATTTGTTCTGGCACAGAAGAAAATGAAAATGTCTTGGGGCAAGTGTACTGCAAAATGCTTCCAACACCTCTCAAATTTAGCTTTCACATTACTGACCTTAGCCACCATTAATTAGAATTGCAAATTTTCCAGTATTGTTTTATAACTTGATAAGGAAACGTTTCCTGTCTTTCTGGGAAGGGGTGAAGCAATTCAGTACAAGGAGCACAGCACTGGCCAACCATTCCTGATGAGAGACTGAACCTCTACAGCTTCACTCAAAAAACAAAAACTGTAAGCTTTATTTCATAAAAAATTTGATGAATTTTTCTTGCCTGATTCATGGATTGCTTTATGGCTATATTATTTCTTTTGTTGTTTATGTAAGTTAAGATTTTTTGGAAACTGATTTTTTTTTGGAGACTGGTTTTCTGATGATTACAGAGACTGATAGTTATTTGAAACATCGTGTTTCATTCCCCTTTTTATAAGAATTTTGGAATGCTTTAGTAGAATACAAATACAGATGTGTTTTCATTCTTTTTCGGAATGATGGACTTTGGTGAATTCTTAGCATCACCAGCCATCTTTCTTAATTATTTTTCAAGGAGAGGTGAATCATTCTTTTCTGTGACTTCATGAATTATGTATTGTATCAGATACTATGCTCAGTCATGTGATTATTAATATCTCTCACACAGTTCTTAATCATTCAAGGTTGTCTTTTTTTCCAGGCAGCTGAATAATTTCTTCTGTTCCGTCAGAAGGTTTTGATCTTCCCTGCAGGAGTTTGAATTGTTCAATACTCCCTTGGGCCTGAAGACAGAGGTAGCATCCAGCCAGCTGCTCAGCACTTCCTGGGGCTACTGAGGTCCCCTTGCCCTGACTGTCATTGATGCCCCTTGTCAGGGAAGTGCTGAGTGCTCCCCAGCAAGTGCACAGCAAGTTGCAGGATTGGGCCTAAATATCCAGAGGGCTGGGCGCTTGTGTTACATCTCTTTGATTAAGATACCAGAGACGTCCCTCCTGGGTGTCATAGTCATTTGCAGCAGTAAGTACTGTATAAAGATAAAGCAGAGCTAATCACCAGTCTTGAAGCCCACCCTCTTTTTTGGCTGTTGGTGGGGGTCACACTGGGAAGCAGAAGTTCCCTTTGCCATTTGCATGTGTCCAGTAGTAAGGCAAAACCTCCTTTTCCCCAAGGCCCTTGGGACGTCTGGGGTGATGCTGCAGACCCTCTCCTCATCTCTCTTCCTCCTCCAGTAGCAGCCACAGCAGCAGCAATACAGTTCTTCTGATCCTCCTTGCTCTCACCTTGCCTACACACCATCCGGGTATTTCTTCCATCCAGCTCTGTGCCAAATTACGACAGCAAACTTCATTGATCTCCACGTGTTACTGAAATCTTTTTACTGCTACTGCTTCAGCAGACTTTGGGGCATATTCCAAAGATGCTAACAAATAGGAAGTATAATATCTTTTTAAGAAATTGTGTCTCATGCAGTAATATTTAAATAAGTATGAGTTTGTCACCTTTATTAGAATTGAAGACTTCAGACAAGAAACAGAGTATCAAAGGAAAAATTTTACTTCTTTGCTCTTTGTCTCACAATAGCAGCAATGGACCATTTTCCTGTGAATATTTTCAACCTCATTGAAAAAAGTGATCACTTCTCCATATTTTGATGCCCAGTTTAAAGCCCAGAGTATTAGCATATTTTGCTTACTGGGAATATATCCCCACAGATATAAATTATATTTATATTAAGGAATATTAAGGAAAATTTCAGGGAATTTCAGAGAAACCTCATGCAACTAGGAAAATAAAAATCAGTATGACAATGAAATTCATTGCTGATTACTAGAGCTGAGTAGAAGGTGACAGCTCTGGTTTTTTTCCCCACATTTAAAGATTTTGAAAGTCTTGCTTTCTTTCAAAGACAGACCATAGTCAAAAAAAAACATTTTCTGGAAAAATTACGTTTTTCACATTTACTGAAAAATTATCCATAGATGCAATCTATATTTTATATCAGAATTTTACACCCCACAACGCTCACAATCTCAAGATTTGAATGTAGGTGTTTCATGTTACTAATTTGCTAATCCTTATACCTAGCAGTGAGTCTCAGATTCCCATTCTTGTTTGACTTCAGCAAAATGATGTATTCTGACAAACTGAAAATACATTAACTAACTCTATTAATCAGTGCAATGTAGGACAAATTGAAATAAACATTTTGATTTATTTATACATTTTGCTGAGTTTTAAATGAACTGCAGGCAAACAGGGAAAATAAAAATTAAAATGGGGCCCTTGTACAGAGCACTCTGCAGAGTGGGAATAGTTGTGAACTGAACCACATCACTGCTAGAGAGGGAAGATGATGTCCTTCTGCAAAACGAAGTTCCAAAGGCATTGCTATATATCCTTAACCCACAACCCTCTTGTGGCAAACACAACCTTAATAAACTAACTGACCAAACGAGAGCATATAAATGGATCATTTACTACATTATGAATTTTTTCCTTGTAAAGGTAGCAAGACCTGCAAATATTGGAATATATCTAAATTTCATACTGATACTGACATGCTTTCCCAAACTCTTGAACCCAAAGCCTGTGCTGAGAACCACAGGACATTTCTAAAAACATCACAACAGTGAGTAACATTTGGAGACCTGGTTTCTGCATGGAGAATAAATCTTTCTTCCTAAAAAAATGCGAACTAATGTGGATGTTGTTACACTCTAGCAGAAATGACTGGTATGAGATACCGGTGAAATAATGGTATACCATGACAACACTGTATCCTGCTCCAGCCTCTGGCCTCTCTGGGTCACCTCTGTGCCTGACAGCAATTCTGCAGAAAGCTAAATCTCTGCAAAAATTAAAGAATCATGATGTTATTCAGGTTCTATTTGACACAGCACCGGTGGACTGAGAAACTCTGTATTTTAGCATTCCAGTCCAGCTGGCCTGCAGGAATGAAATATTGACTTAGCCAGCAAATAGGCCATTACAGGGAGCGTCCCAGGCCCTTGCCTGATCAGAATGGGTTTTGATAGCTACAGCTCTGCCTCTCATTTTATTTCTGCCCATTGCCTGATCAAGGGCCTTTATAGCTAAGTCTCTGTCTATGTTATCAGTTTATGAAGTGGGCCAGTTAGTTAGGAAATTCATTACAGGCACTGCTATTAAGTGGTTTACCTCTGCTGAGTTTCTGCATTTCTGTTACGTGTGCTTCCATTTATTCCATTAAATGTACTCTACAGAACTGTGTGCAATAGTCACATGGTAAAAATACAGTATGCCATTTATAAAAACAAGATTTCATTAAAGAGTAATAAATATAAATCTTTTTTGGGGAAAGGAACTGGTCTCTTCATGGTATAGTGCAAACCTGGTAGTCAAAGCACCCCTGCACTCAAAAGAAGAATTACTTTGAATAAGGCTAATAGGAAAAAAGGTCAGATCGCGCCAGAACTGAGCAAAGAGTTCACTTGGAAGAAAGTTGGTTTGCCAGACTTCTACCTTGCCAGCCTCCATTCAAGCTCACTTACATTTCAATAGTATTGACCGGGATATCTGGCTAAGTTTTAATGCAATAAATATGTTTTGTTCCTATACGAACACCGTATTTTCATGAACTGATATCATGCAGGTCACTGATTATTCAAATAACTTCAAGGAGTTTTGTATCTCTCTTCCTTAAAGAGAAGTGCTGTAATTTTAGAGATATTTTCCTCTTAGTGGAGGCAAACCACTTGTTAATATCATGTATGGCATCATCTGCAAACAGCATATTGCTGAACTAAAAGGCTTTAATGTGTTAGACCGGTGGCCAAAGAACCAGTCTCCATGGCAACTCTGTATTAAGTTTCCCTGCTACAACAATGGTGAAGACTATTCAATCACAACTCATTTGAGCTGAATTCTTCTGTATTTCTAAATGGCTGTCATAAATATTTCCACTTCCGACATTTTGTCTTAGTTTTAGGAGAAAAGAAAAACATAGGAAAATGAAAGGCCAAATGAAAGGCTGACTTTGGAAAGGTCAATATGAGTCCATTGTACATCCCTAGTCTGAAAAAAAAATAAAATTAACAAATAATGTAAGTATGTTAAAATGTTAGATACAGCATCTACCTACAGGACCCCGGGAGAGTCCATCAGCTTTCACTATGAAGATTTTATCAGATCAGTTATTCGTCTCTAAATTTTCATCATTTATCTGGGGGGGAGATTCTTCTTAAGGAGTAAAAATACTTTTTTCTCTTATCACTGTGTGTCTGTACCCACCTGTGGATAGCAGTTTTCTTATCATATACAAGCAGAGCCATCTCTCAGGTTGCTCAGTGCCTAGCAGGCGTCAGCAGCTGGACCAGTAAAGTGAATATCTGCAAAGTGGAAAACACCTGTTTCCAACTACCTGCTGCACAATGCCCCTTTCTAGTAGGGGCTTCTCCTAAAAGCTTTTCAAGTTCATGTGTAACTGGATATCCAAACAGTCCGCTCTTTCCCACTTGTGGGCTGATTAGAGCTCTTTACTGGTCGGTTTTAGAAGCAGTTTGACTGGCATGAATACCCGCATATTTGAGTCCTGTGCTGGATAATTGCAACACATATGCAGGGAAAGAAACTCTGTGTTCCTGAGAAACCTCCATCTGATTCAAGTGCAACTGCCCACCAGCTGAGGCCACCAGGAGCGTATCACAGCATGCCTCCAATCTCTGCAATGACTCCCCATTAAAAATGGGCAGATGCATGGTGCCATCCCAGCTAATTGGCCTCTATCATGGGACTGACCTTTACAATCTCTAAGATCACCCCTCTGTTCATGAATACTGCTTTCTCTAGCTGCTCCTTCCCACCAGAACCACAAGCCAGTGGTTGACAGACACAAACCTGCCACGTATTCGTGACAAGACTTTACTTAATACTAGGTAAGGTTTTGGAAATAATTTGTGAAGAAAATGAAAGTAGTCACAGGACCTCAATGCTTTCAGAAATTATATTGCCTTCCACATTTCCCAAAATCAGTTACTTGAAACTTAATAAAATAACTGACTGCTGTCTGTAGAAAAAGCAATATATAGAGGAAGAAAAAATGACTCCTGAATATTACCTGAGTGGTTCAAACGTTCAGAAGTAAGCCTTGTAATAGAGCCTCTGTAGTTAGTAATGTAAGTGTATATTATAACTTCCTGCAAAAGTCATCTTGTGATTTCAATCACCCCTATTTCTCTATGTCAGGATCATATGAGCCCAAAGCTTCAGAGCAAGAGCTGAAGTTTTACTTATTTTCCATATTACTAAAAATACTAAGTCAACATACTTTTACTTTTTCTGAGATAGACTTCCCACTTCTTCTTATACAGGTGCACACTGCCTGTAACAATGATACATTAATTAGTTAAAAGAGTCTACACCTGTTACTACAGCACTAATCATTAACACAAATATTGATGAAATTGAGGGTTACTGTAGCAGATTTAGTCCTGAGGTTAAACCCATATATTCATCTAAATTTATTTAAAATGGGAATCAGGTTAGAACGAAAGATCTGAGAGTTTTAAATCTATTCCAAGTTTTAGTGCTTTGCTTATGAAACATACAGGCAGGAAAATGGTTTGTGGCTTCAGGTTTCCATTAAAATACTTAGCACATATCCATTTGTGCTTATTAAAAAACCCACACACTCTAATCTGACTATCTCTAAAAGACATAGGTGGGATGTTTTTAGTTTCCAGGCCACATCTAATTATTTTAATGAATTGATACTACGAAGCAACAACAACAATAACATCCTGAAACCACATCAAGCATCACATGAAGTTAAAATTTGAGTCATTCTGCTTATCATTACTGATCTTACCAGTCATTATATGTATTTCTCCTTAATCCTTCTTTCCTGTAATATCTTAAGGTTTGACTGCAATATGGGGGCAAAGTCATTTAAAAACATGAGACACCAAATGAATGTCTACAGGTAAAATGTCTTATAGCAATGAAGTGTCCATTTATTTTAAAAGCAGCAAGGTTTAATGGAACATTACTGAAGCTTTTAATCTTTCCTCAAGATATTTCAGGCCTTTTCTCCTGGGAGCCTTGTCTGCAGGGATTCTAGAGCTAAACTGCAGTCAAGCTGCTATTTCAGAAAGGGTTGAGGTAGTTCATGCTTAAATTAAATTGCAGAACCCTCACAGCAGGAAACTACAGTTACCAAAAAAAAAAAAAAAAAAAAATCTTTACATAAAAGCCTTTGTCTTTAATCTCTTTCACTAGAAAATGGGAGGTTTAATTACAGTAAGTTGCGGCAGGGCCAAACCCCACTTCCACTGGAGTTAAAATGGCTTCAGAGGGACCAAAATTTTGCCGTGAGCATCAGCCCAATACATTTCAGTAAGGCTCTTTACCTCAAAATCTCCATAATTTAAAGACATTCCTCTTAATAAGCAGAATTTATTAGCTTGCATCCACTGGCTCAGTAAGTATAGCCACACTGCTTTTGAATCAGAAGTGATTCATATTCTCAAAAAACAGCCTCATGACAGACAGTGTTTGCAAAAGCTTAAAAACCATGATCTACTTCGCATTTGAAATGCAGGTACATAAACTGAGCAAAAGCACCTCCTTTCTCTACTCATAACCTCCGAGGAAGCAGCACCTTCACTAATAAAGTAGGCTGAGCCTACTCTAGTCAGCTCAGCTAAAGCCCAGAACCTTTCCCAGACACAGGAACACAATTACATGTACTAATAAGTTGCTAGAATGGTCCTTGGCATATTTCTTCTTTGCCAGCTAACAATTTCCCAAATAGTTCCTGGGTGCAGTTCAAGAAGCAGAGCTTTCCCAGAGCCATTCCCAGGAGGCACCTTGGAGGTGTTTAGCTGCAGGGATGTAGGCTGTCCGACTTGCCTTGGCCACCATGTCCAGGGCTGTTCTCAAGTATGCTTCATTTACTAATACAGATGTGGCCATTGAGACTACTTAAAGCAGAAGGTTATCATGGCAGGTCGTTGCATTGATCCAGCCTGGTCACAGAAGACCAGGTCCAAGTGTGTCCCCTTCAGCTCTTGGCCAGGGTCCCTAGGGTCGTGTCGATAAACCAGAACTCCACACTCCCATGGACTCTAACCAGAGAAAAGTTCGATCTTTTGTGAGAACAGTCTGAAAACCAGACCATTGTGTTTACAGGTGGGGCCCACAGCCAGCTGAGTATTATATTCTTCCTTAGAAAGGGTCACTGTTACCCTATCCCAGTTACCTCTACTGAAGAAATATTCCTAATTCCAGAATTTCCACTGAATTCAGTATGACTATCAGGTGGCAAACCCAGCAACATCTAGTTTTCTATAAACAAGAATATATAGTGAAAGATCACTGTAACACAAATTATAATGTTCAGAGTATTCTTTTTTTTAAATAAGCAAGTGAAATATCTCACTTATAGCTAAATGATATAAGATTTTTCATTATTCGTGCTTTTTCAAAATATTGCTATGGGTGGCTCTTTGCGATAAGCTGTTAGTACGTTATAAGCTGAGTATTCTATAAGCAGTTTCAAATAAAAGTTCTTTCTCCTGTGATACAAATGACTAATTAATCAGTTGAAGTCAACACATCTGGAATATTTACTAAGCTTAGTGAACAGTGCTTTTTAGGAACTATATTTTAATCACTAGGTCATTCCAAAAGCAATTTGCTACAAAGCCAGTAAATATAATTACACAAATAACTATGATGTGAATTAATACATGATAACATTCACAAATGCAACTTGGATTTGAACACTGCAATATAATTCAAACACACTGGGAAATTACCTAAACTAAGTAAAGCAGTGTATTTTTGCAGCTTCATTTCTACTTCAGTCTCTCTCATCTCCCATTAAAGCCTTCTGTAATTTGAAAATGCACTTTGTGATTAGAATACTGTAAATCACAGACCTTATATGGTAAAAACAGCACTTCCAAATGCCCTTGTAATTCTTTAGACCACATGCTTAACTTTCTCATTTTCTTTTCAGGGTGAGGAAAGTCCAAAATAAAAACCTATTTAAAGATTATTGTTCAAAATGCCAAAGTAATTAAGAAAGTAATACAGAACCTCTTATTCTCAGGAGTGCGTGTGTACATATGTCTATATACACATAAATACATACTCATACGAGACTTCTTAAAGTTATCCTAATACTTGAGCTTTCATGCAATAATGAATAAGCAGCCACTATGACCACTGAAGATGCAGAGTATTTTCAGCTCCAGGGGAAGTCAGTGGAAGAGAGAACTTACACATTTCAGAGGAGAATGTGGCCACTTCAAAGCCCGCTGCAGTCAGGAAAAATGAAGATCCACACCTTTTTTTCATACAACACTTCAAAAATGAAAAGGGAACAAGAAAAGCAGAAAGTATTTTTAAATGTTATGGGCAACCTTTTAAGACCCTGAGAAATACGCGTGTTGTCTCTTTAACAGTTGGTTTACATCCCTGTGGTAAATACCATGACCAATGATGAGGGGTTGCTCATTACTATTATCTGCACCATCAAGGTAGACCTGTATAGATTTTATTATGAAAAGATTAATGCATAGATGCTTTAGCCTTTCCCAGCATGTGAACAATTCTCTAATCAGGTTTACTGAAATGAGGGTCTTCATTCTGCTGAAAATCTTCCCTTCTCTTCCCAATTAATAGCACAGTGAAAGACGTTTATAGAAGAGATTGACAGTAATCTAGACTGAGGAGTCCACTCTAGTTTCTGTGCAGATATATGCACATAAACAGTCATAGCTCAGAGGACACCGAGGTAACAGATCTAGATGACCTTCTTTTTACAGGTTGAATTGGTCCAGAGACCAATTTAATTTAGCCTTTTTATATTCCTCCCACAAACATTCTTACTTTGAATTGACAATTCCCTTTTTCAGTTTTGTTTAACCAGTAAATAAAAATCACCCCCAAAAAAATTAAAGGAATAGAGTATTCTTTGTCCAAAAGGGGTTTTTTCATATAAAGAGAATTTAATTAAATCAGATTCTAATCTGGTTGATTAGTGTTCAAACTGTGCTCAGACAGCGGTAAAAAGTATTTTTTCCGTAGTCTGGGTATCCATTTAAAAGCATATTATAAATCATTTCATTTTGCTTGTCTTCTAACAGTAATAATCACAAAACCAGAGCACATTTTTCTAGCAGCTATTAATACTCTCCAGAAAAAGTAAGAGTGATTATCCCCATTTTACAGGTGGGGAAACCTATTTCCCATTTTGTTAATGATCCCCTCTTTCTTTGCACTTCATTAAGTCATTCACAGCCATACAAAGGGAATCTAAAATAGTGTCATGGTCATATTTGCAGCACGCGCAGTTTTTCATCATTTTGGCCTGGAATGACTAGCTTCAGTGCAGTGTTAGATCAGCTTTGAGGGCTGAGATACTGAGGTTTATTAATGATATTCACATCTACATGTGACTAAATACTACTCATGTAGAAACCCTCCACTGAGTAAAGTCACTGGGAGAAGGCCTTACTAATGGAAGTGTCATGAATTCTACTCATGAGGAGTGGAATGTCAGCTATTTAATTCATAAGACTTTAGAGAGTGAAGGAATGAGAAAAACAACTTATTTTGTTCCTCAGAATACTTTACATTTTAAAACCTACCTCTTGAAAAATTCCAAACTCTTAACTTGGTGTCTAAGGTAATAGATCAGATGGAGGAATCGTAGTGCTTAGCTGATTGCCCTCTTACAAAAAGTGAAAAGTCTCTCCTGCATTCAGCACATACACAGATATGCATCAGTTCCTGGAAACCTTATCTCCAAATGATGTCTGAATCACGAGATAAATAGGCTGTTCACCAATTGAACTTTCTGGTTATTTTAGCTCTTTTAAACAACTGAAATTGCTACCATAGACATTGCAACTGTAGCTAGTTTCTGTGTTATTTCTTTGAGTGACAGCTGTAAAAATGTCATAATGACCTTGAAAACAGAACTAGTGTGGGAGCACTGTGGAAGAGAAAAAACACTGAAACACGAAGACTGTTTCGGATGGCTCCACGGCAGATGAAGTCTTGTTTCCATGCTGCTATTTACAGTGGGGGGATGTGTGTGGGCGAGTGGGTGGGTGGATGTGTGTGATATTAGATTTTCCTTCAAGCCCCACTCACTTTGATGGCCAACAAGATGTAGCAGAAGAGTCGTGTTGTGCAGAAATGTGTGACTTCAGTTTCAGGGGAGTGTGTTCAGAAATACAGCCCAGCCTGCAGGTAAGGATGGCAGCACGGACACCCCCGGAGTACCCACCCAGACGTTCCAACTCCTGCCAAACTGCCGCAGGGGCTCTGCCCACCGCCCAGTCTGCTCCCACATCTGGTGTTCTCAAAATCTGCTTCTTGTACCTCTCCAGCAATTCCCTTATTTATACTACAGGTTTTTAAGAAATAAGACGAGGAAAAAATGCTTATAATTTTCTGTTTTAGAATTACATTCTTTATCATCTTTCCCACTTTTAGGCGTATTATGTCATGTTTAGAAGGTAAACCACTTGGGGCACAGGCTGTGTTTATGGCCTTTTTCATATAGTACTTTGCACACCTAGGGTACTTTATACAAAACTCACAAAAGGCTTGTTAAGGTAGACCACTGATACGACACCCTGGTAGGATAGCTGCTTATGAAATATATGTGTACTTAGGGTTTTTTTTATTTAATAAAGCTCTAGTTTTAAGATGTCATATTTCAACCTTTCAACATGAGGGTGGTGTGCTTATTCTCAACAGGGAGAAATTTGGCAATAACAGTATAAATTTTATTTTTATATGTTTTAATGCCACAATATGGAAGCCCATATTTAATTACATTGTATCTTTTTTGGCATTTCTTTCCCATTCTAAACATTCTGAAATTGTATACATGTAGACATTTCTGGTTTTGACAACACTTTGCATTCTTAGAAGCTTCTCAATTCCTGCCAGAAAGGATTACCCCATACTCCACATTACAAAAGCTCTGTAGTGGGAAAAGTAAGACTAATTAACCTGAACTTAGGTCATACAGTGACAACAAACTCCTCTTGGAAAAGTGAATGTCTTCTATAAAGTCACAATGTAATGCAAATAATGTATTGGCAACAGGAGTGAAAATATTTGTCTGTGTGTTTAGTTTCTTGCTGCTGTTTCTACAATTATGTGGTGCAGGTACAGTTGCAAATGCATAGATTGATGAGCATCATTAGTAAAAATCAGCATAGTTAGTAAAATTCTCAGACAAGTACTGACAGTTTAAATCCAGCTGTTACAGTGCAAATTATCTTTCTAGAGCACTTCTCTGAATACATTTATAATCTATTATAATTGTAATTATAACATTAGTATTTGTTACGTAATTCTGTCTCTTTGAACTGAATTTCATCGTATCTTAGAAATTGGTATGACGAATGTCTTACAGAAGAGAAATAATGCAGGTATTGGACAACATTCTACTACTCTGCCACATCACTGGTGAAGATTTTAAAGCTTCTCTAAGCAGCACAAGAAAAATTTCCACATATTTCCACACAGGGCCTCATAAATGGAAGTGAGAGAGCTCACTCGTTCTTCCCATCTGTTCTGCAAGTAGAAATCCTCTTAGTGGACTGAGATACTACCTTCTTTCTTAACCCATAAGTAACTCACTGTGTCATATTAATCTGTCTGGAATTACTCAGAAGAAATGTCAGTTGCTAAGGTCAGTCCTGCTTCTGAAACATCACTATTACCTCTCCAAGCAAGAAAATTTTGGAGTCACAGAAAAACTTTTTTCTGCCTAAGGAAAGTGGGAAGAGTTAGGAAGGAAAAACAGAGAAAAAGAAAGATTAATTCAGACTGTGAGTAAGATGAGCAAGGATTATGTGAGGATCGGCGAGCAGAAAAATGGCCTGCATCAGACAAAATAAGAGGAGGCAATACATTGAAAAGGGGGAGAAAGAAGAAAGGAGGAGAAAAATGAGATTTTGAAAAAGGAAAAGACAATACAGGTAGTTGGAAAATTACATTTTAAAATAAGTTAGCAGGAAAGAGAGGGAGACATGTATTTTCTGTCATTTTCCATCTGTTTCATACTCTCTTTTTTATTCTGTTAGTCAAGCATTTAGCCAAACTTCTAGTTGCTGAAAAAAATTGCCTTCCAGTCTTAGTTAATTCAGATTTTTAAAAATTTTTTACATTTGGCTAAATTGTCCTCTTTAAATTGGAAGTGATTAAAAAGAAAAGTGCATCACCAATCATGCAAAAAATGTTGTTCTGCTTTGAAAAATTTTCCTTCAGATCATAATCATTTTTCTGCAAAATACTTTGAAAATATTCAGCAAAAAATATTCAGTTTTCTAGCTAGTAAGGAACTGCAAAGAGCTTTATATTTAAATTAGTTCTTCTTTTTAGTATATAGTACTTATCATTAGTATTCAATACTTAATCCCTGCATTCAATGCTTCAGTAAATTATTTTCAAAGGAACTAAATTCTCTGAGGATTTGCATTTGGACATCACCCTCTTCCCATTTCATTCTTCTTCACCTCTCACCCACTCTGTCTGCAACTGAAACGTAAACAGAATTAAGCATTTCCTTGCCTTCTGTGGTTTTCCACCAGACATAAAAAAATGTCTTTTTATCCTTTTGCTACTGTTAATAATTAAGATTAAAAGAGCCAAAAAAAATTCTGGATTTTTTTTTTAATTTGGGAGTTCGTGTCTCTTTCTAAGGCACTTTGTGCTCATATCAGTTGCAAACATTCAGTAGCACAAGATGTAAGAAGCCCTTAGGGACTATTTATAGACTTACTTATTAACTACACGGTGGTTTAAAGCCACATTTTAACCAAGGTAGCCTAGTTCCAGTTAGTTATTTATTCTTATAAATCCTAATCATGTTTGAATTGTACTAAGCAAAATGTCTTAATTAAACTTGCAACAAAGAGTTCCGTGGGCTAATTTTATACCATACAAATAACTATTTTCTGTCAAGCTTATTTTTACAGCCTTTTTTATTGTCACTGAATATATTCTTTTTCTTGTTCTATAACAATGCTATGCTTTGCATAGCAATACTAATCTATACCGTTATATAAATCCAGTAATTTGTGGCCTCTAGTTGGGATATTTATATAACTATGGATGGTTTCATACATAAGTGCTTCATCATTTTTAATGTATTTTCTGTTAGGCTCCTGGAAGTGTTTTGTGTGGAACTACTTTTATCTTTGTTTACAAGAGGAGAACCAAGACACAAAGTTTGTGTCTACACCATGTCAATGAATGTTAGGAAACAGAACACATTTGCAGCCATTCTTTGGCAGTGCAGCCTTGTAGACCAAAACAGTTTGTGCTTGTATTTTTAAACAGGGGTCTCACAAAAGGTGACTTTTAGAAATGGTCCTCTGCCTGTACTTGCTCCCAAAGCAAACCCTAGACCTGTTTAGGAAGATGCTGGTGAGCACAGACCGAAAGCACAAGAAGGAAGACTCGAATACTGCAATGAGTTCAGTAATTCTTTTTTTAGCCATGGCCCTGTTTAAAGTTTGCTTATACAGCTTTAGCTGAAGAGAGTAGGTTCTGGTCTTCACCTTGGACAGAAGGACAGCATTTTATCCAAGACTACCAATGCAAGAAAGCTAACTGGAGAGAACAAATGATGAAAAGCAGTCTGTTGCTGCTGTTAAGAAAAATTCTGGTTTTCCCTTGAGACGAGGGGCATGAGCCCTGCAAGAAACACCAAAGAGCAGCTGGATCCAATTGCTAAAATGGGTGCAAGCAAGAGAATTGGCTGGGAAATGAGGAAAAAGGGAAGGTGTTATTCCTTTCTCCCTGCTTTAAAAGCCTCCTAGTATAGGAAGGGTGAGCTGCTGAAATGAGAGGAGCTGCTTCCTTCAGAGGGAGCTTAAGTGCTTTGTCTGGAGACACATCAAGTTCCTTGCTTTTGCTGAGGTTAACACAGCAGAGCTGAGTTGCTGCATTCCTCTCTTTTTGCTGGAAAGAGGCATTTTTGAATTATAAACATCAAAAACTGTAGCATTTGGTGAGCTGGCTAGCAGGAAGCAAGACTAGCTTACACCACAAGGTTTTTAACTCTCATAATAATTACAGACTGTCTCAATTTTATTCAGGTCTTGACTAAAAGCAAATTCAAGTTAAGGGTACACTTTCCTGTTTTCTTAAAAGCGAAGACAAAACCTACCTTAGGTGAATCAGTAGCTAGACTGAAATCTGGACCTAGGACCCTAGCCATGGATGTTTTGTCAATGCTATATATTCTTCAAATAAATGATTCTAATCATTTTCTGCCTGAAAAAGAACAGGTTTTTTCGTACCTCTGAGAGTATTTTGATGTGTTACATGGGAACGACAGGTAAAACTCAGGATACATGAAAATTGAATCCACTCTTATATTATTCCTCTATCATAAAAGTCAAACATTACTCTCATAGGTTAAATGCTTACCTTTAAAATGCCAAGAATGATAGGGAGGACCTAACACAAAAATGGAAAATAAGGTCAGCAAGACCTGGAGCAGGACCAACAAAACTAGACTTAGGTTAAGTAAGTTAATTTAGAGAGAACATTGAGATCCCAGCTACAGAGCAACTCTTTAGATGTCAACGATCAGCCATGGTATGATCACAAGACTACTCTAGGTAGAAAGGTAACCTCAAAGCTATTTGGTCAATGGAAAGGCACCTACTACCTTCAGTCATTTTTAGATCACAATTTTGAGTAAGACAAGCTAGAAACTCAAGAAGTTCATCCAAGTATTGACCCTTTGTATCTCATTTAAAAATGTCCCAGCTCCCATTAAGTGTGACACATTGGGAACACGGAATCTAGACCAAGATCATCCACACAGAAACAGATTAACCACAGCTCCAATAAAAAAAAAAAAAAAAGAAGAAATATTTCTCTTTTGAAGAGAAGCAAGGAGCAGTAAGATAGCTATGGACTTCATCTAAAAGCTATGTGTTATTAAAAGATTTGGTATAGATATAGGCCATATTCATTCCCATTCTGCTGCTGAGTTTTATTCTGAAACTAGCAGTTAAAAGAAATAGGACAAAATAACTTGTCTAGAGCATATGGATAATTTCAATAAACCAATCAATGATACAAAAAAGACACTTCTGCTCTGGGGGTATATGGGCACTATATAGTCATGCAAAGTCACAAAGAAAGAAAATACATTCCAATTATTTTTTTTAAGGTCATTTCATTTGAAATACATTTCTTTTGGGCTTTCAAAACTAATAAGGCTGTATACCCTGTGCTGCACAAGTGGGACTTGGCAATATGCTATATTGCCATCTGGTTTTGTTTATCATGGATTTTAACTATTAAACATTTATTAAAGACCTTATTGGTTAAGCCATTCCTCAATAATTGTGGTTATTATTTATTAATCGTAATACATCTACATAATTAGTTAGGGCTTCCTTCTGGTATCCTTACTCACACTGAGTAATAATTTACTCCATGATCTACCCCAGTAAAACAAACCACAAATCTGGCTAATGCTCATCACAAATTTGGGAAGCAAAACTGGTTTTCCTGTGGCATTTGCACAGTGCGTATTAAGTTAAATGGTCACAGGCATGCATGTGTGCATGTGTTTGTTTCAGTTATCTGAAGAGTTGTGTGAGGTTCTGCTTGATAACTTTAGTTTAGAACTGTGTATGTTGCTAATTTTTCTGAGATAATAGATTGGCAGCAGGGCAGGTCAAGATCTATCACTATTAAGGATTTGATCTGTGTTATTAACCCAAATTCTAAAAGACAGGTGTTTGTCTGTTTCTTAAGATACTTTATCTGGTATCTTGTTCAATACCTACTGCTATCTTTGGTTATTTTGTAAAGCAGACTAAAATTCACAGCATTTTTAGAGACAGAAGAGTACAATTTTGTATAATTTGGAGATCCAAACATTGGATGGCTCACTTGATTTAATCATCCCAAGCTGAAGAGCACAACCTGACAAGACACATCTTAAGTAGTTTCAAGGAAATTGTTATTGGGCCCCTCAATAAGGAAATCAGGTATGTCACCCAAAAACTGTACCAAACAATTTGACTTAGTATAATCAGAAGCTGAATAGCCTTCAAAGGTGCTTTTTCACAGTACACATGAGCTGGTGAAAGTAAAGATAACAATGTATGTATTTAGGAGGAAGGGAGCCTGACATTTCACAGACAATCAAGGAAGGGATGATTTTGAGAAAATAACATGTAACACAATTAAAAGCCCTTGAGAAACAAGACATCAGGTCTCTGCTTGCTATTTGTGAATGAAGAAGACATGCTGCAGTCCTAATGAGTCTGATCCAGACAAGAGATTAAATAACCCATTTTCTTACCTCAGGCTGGGAAAACTGTAAAGGCCAGAACATTTCAACATGTTTACAACATACTGGATTTGTGTTGTCCTATATAGATGAGAACTTGTGGCATCAGAAAAAAGGCAAAAGTGTTTGTTTTCCTGCTTTCTTTCAGTTCTCAATGATTAAAATTATGCTAAGGGTCTTTTTTTATTATTAACTGATGTTGTTAGTTTTAGCATTGGCTCAGCAATTCCCACCTCAACAGAGCTTATAAAATCCACCAAGAAAACATTTAAAGGGATAAATATGTAATTGAGCTAGATTCATTTGATTTGTGTGTATTATTAATATGTATCTGGCCAGAGACTTAGGAAAAGATGTGAACACAAAATTGAGCTTGGAGAGGGTTTTCGGTACTCTCTAGGAAGGATGGTAGGTCGAACTTTGTCTATATGTAGAAGAACTGGGACCCTTGATCAGGGGGTTTCTTAGGTGGAAATTAATTTAGCAGAGGCATTCTGGAATAAGAACAAGTAGATGCTGAGAATAATAGCTTTCTGGGTTTTTTCATATTTCACCTGGTCCTTATTCAAAAAACTTGTATGTGCTGTATTAAGATTAGAAGCTAGGCTTTCCTGTTGCAATTAGCACAGATGGCAGAAGCAAAAATAAACAGAACACTCAAGGGCTGTAAGCACACTTTCAGTATATTTTAATTCATTTTCACTGGACAAAGAATTCTTAATCACAAGCACCAGAAATTTTGCCTCAACAGAGCAGAATACTCCAGTACTCAAATGAAATCAATGTATGGCAGTAGATTAAAAAGTGTAGTATGAAAATATTACAGCACAACAGAATGAAAACAACCTCTCCTTGACTCTCAGTCAATTCTGATGTGCTCTGTAATATGCATTTCTCTAACAAGATTGTTCTTATCATTAAGCCATCTAACTATGTAAATACCATTGACCCTTTTTGAAAAAGTAAAGAGGATTTTTGGAAGGAAAACCTCTGCAGCAACATTATGCACAGTTTCATACTGTTTTTTCAAGCTTTACCTAAACATTCTTTTCTTTGAGTCTCTTATTTTAGTTTCTACTAGCCATAACAAAGAACCTTTCCGTTACAGGTCAGCTAATAAGAAATTCAACTTTGAAAGTCCATTGTAGGCCCTAAAATAGTATCTCATACTTTAATGACTACATGCAAGTTTAGTAGCTGCTGAGCATCTCTATGGGCAAGATTTATGCAGTCCCTTCTTCTCAAATAATCTCTCAGGCTTGGCCAACACACTATAACTTTCAGTCAAGCATGCTGGCTAGCATTATTTGTAATGCAGTTGAGTTTCACTAAATCATAATTTATTTAGTTGAAAAGGGCATAAGAATTGAACTGATTCTAGTTCATGAGATTTTTAGCAAGCCATAGGGCATGAGGCTGTTTTTTTAGCTTTTAATGCTCAGTGTTTCAATTTTACAGCACATGCAAGAAGAGTGTCCCATTGCTAAGGGTAACAGTCTGAATTAGACAGTCCTGGTCTTGCATCCCCATCAGCCACAGGCTCACAACATAATTTTGGGCAAGGCTCTTTGAACCAGGCTGATGATGTTTAACTTCAGATGATGCAAAGTATCCAGTCTACATCAGATATCAAGTTTTCCTCCCAACAGGGCAAAGAAAAAGATGTGCGTCTCCAGAGATTTATTTTATCCTAAAAGAGATTTCTGAGACGTGGTAGTGGTACTAACTGACCTTGTACTCCTGATGCCTGTGGGTGTACTAACTGACTGCAAATTGAACTTTTAAGATTTTAGATTTAAGATTTAAGATTTTGCTCAGCTTTGGATAGCTAGCATCAGGAAAAATGGATTTATCTATGCTAAGTGGTCATGCCACTAGACAAGGTGGACACTGCTAGAGGACAAAACAACCTGGACTGTGCAAGTTATCAGAGAAGAAAGCGTGGAACACTTAGCATGGGCCCAGTGGCACAGACTTCAGTATGGACCAGCACCTGAGAGCAGATTCTTCTCTGATAACTTGCACAGCCCAGGCTGCTTTCTCCACTAGCAGTGTCCACCTTGTCTGGTTTTTAAAGGCAACCTGTATATCTTGTCTTGAGCTCCAGCTATGTCAGTGACATCAGTTCAGAAGGCAGTGTGAGTACTAAAACCATTTAGGGACCCATCTCTTTGCACTTTAATTCTCCACCTCACAAAAGGAGATTAGCATTCCCCTTTTTTTAATGCATGTTCTGGATACTAAAATATAAATGACTTAGAGATTAGGAGATACAGTAATTACAGTAATAACACAGTAGTGATAATGCTCAAAAAATCCAGCTTTTGTTACATTTTTATATAGACACATTTCAAGAAAACAAGATTTTGTCCCATTCCTAAGCATGTTCGTCAAAAATTAAATAAAAGCTGTTTAAAATATAAATTATGAAAGGATCATTTGCTCTGACAGGATATTTTTTCACATATGTATGTGTTATTTAAATTATACTTTTCCTTTTCTACTTTTAACACATTATTTAAAGCATGCTCTGAAATGTTATGACCATTTAATTTGTACAGAAGAGTAAAAAAGGAGTATTACAGTAAGCTTTGTGTTTGTAGCTAAAATGGGAAACTATGGGATGTTTTTGGACTCTGTTATACAATAAATTGTTGAAATCATGTAATTAAAGACTGTATTGTAATGCATATACACCAGGGGGCAGAGTAAAGGCCACTTTTAACGTCGACATTTCCTGGCTGTGAGTGCTGTCAACGACAGTACAGTTCAACAGTGAATATCAGGGTTTTTGCATTTAATAGAGTATTTATAATTCAAGTCAGCAGTAGCGTCTTCTTAATTGCCTTATTGCCAGTTGTCATCAGATGTTAAGCTAAAGACAGAATGATATGTAACAGAAATGTGCTGCTGCAGTAAGAAGGAACATCAATCACCCTTTGCCATAACTCGATAACTCAGCAGCCAACCCTAAAGTACTTGACTGTGCAACACTCTATCCAGGCCTGTCTCACCAGAGTAAGGGTCGCAGGAGTCTTCCTAAAAACAATAATACTTTTTTTTTTTTTTAAGACAAAAGTATATGGAGAAAAGTTTGGGCTATTCTTGAAGTGCCAGTTCCTAACTTGCTTCCAACTCAGACTGGTTCATAATACTTAGCTTGCCAGCCAAAGTATTCCAGCTGGTAGAGGATCAATAAGCTAAAACAACTCCGGATATCAAGACTAATAATTCAAAATCCACATTTCTAAACAAGCTTGGGATAGCCTTGTGTTCAAATGAATGCACTTTTTGGCAATTATTTTTAAAATTATGACCCTGTTCAGAGAAAAATTTAGGTGAATTTATCTTTCCTCTGTTGAACATTTGTATTTCTGGAAAATTAATGTGAGTTATTTAGGAAAGGAAATAAGAATCTGGCTTAAAAGGACTAGCAGAAAACAAAGGAACAATGCCCTAAAATATTATTTAAAAATTTACATAAAGTGTTTGTCTGCAAGTTTAAAAATAACATTTAGAAATTAGTTATTCTCCTAATACAAATCTCTCTTTCAAAAATGGCTGCCTTAAGGATTGAGGGAATAAAAGAGGAACTACTTTTTAGAAGAGAAGATGAGCTGTGATCTGAAAGTCCCAGTTGTATCCTCTCCATATAGTTGACTAAAACAAAATCTTTCATTTGAATGCACTTTATTTTAGGACTAGCAGTTTAGTGCCCATAGCTCTTTACAAATATTAGTACATGCTCTTCCATTCTTCTCCTGGATAATGTAAAATTGAATCTGAACAACTAAAGGTGTTTTCTAGAGTTGCAGTAAGTTCATTTTAATATCATCACATTTTTCTTCATTACCTCAGTTGTTTCTAAGCTTTTGGTAATACAAAGTGAATGTTCTTGACATGACATTTCCCCTGATGTATACCTGTTTGTTAGAGGCACCTGGTCAATTATTTAATTGACATAAGTGGTATTTTACTTAATATGAAAGAACATCTCTGCTGTCTACTGTCATGTTACATCAGGTATCATGTGTAAGAATTGGGAGTGATTTCCCCAGTTCTGCAAATATTTTTTCATGTTTCATTCTACTTTTGAAAAGCATTATGAATTCTATAGGAAACACCAAAAAGGTAAGAAGCATTTTGTAGTGTTTTGTGTATGTATGCACACATACATACATGTACTGAAACTTAGTCCAAATTTGAAACACTAAATCTGGGGTGTAGCCCAGTAAAATCTGATAGTTCATGCATTTTTTTCAATTTCTTTGTAACCAGTCCTATGTAACTTATTCCGTTACAAAATTAGAAAGACTAATCTTTTGTTTCTGTGTTGACATGTTGCTTAAAACTAGTAATTTCTATCACAAGATGTAAAAGGGTTACATCAGAATCTCCCAAACAGTGTAAAAGATTATCCTGCTGTTCAGACCTCATCATAAATACTGCTGGCTCTCCACTGAGAGTGTAAGCTAAAATGAATAAGGTCTCCGTGGGGCACAATTTAGAACAGTACGGATGTCTGACTGGATAAATGGCTAGTTGATTTAACAAAAGGGTGCATGAGATCAGAATGACAAATTAATTTTGGCTAAGTGAAAAGCCATGCTTTTTTTCAGTCCCTTTATTTTAAACGTACACCACCCTTACATAGATTTTGCCTTTTGAAACTTTACAAACTCTCATAGGTTTCAGAGAAAAGGTCAGGATTACATTACAGCTGAAAGTCTGCACTACCAGTGAGTATACTATGATGAAAGTTAAAACTGTGTGCATGTGAGAATTTTTCTTTCCATGTTATTTCATAGAAAATAAATACAGCATCAAGAGGTGGAAGGACAACTTTTCACTCCCAAAATCTGTTGTCTTGTTCTGGCAACTTTTGTCTGACATTTTTGTATAGAAATATGAAAGATATTGAGATTCTGTATGCTTAAATCTAAAAATGGATCTTCAAGCAAAAAATGTTTTTTGCATTAAAACCAAGCAACATTACTTCTTCCTTGTCCTCGCCCAATAAAGGAAGGCTGTGTTGCAAGGTAGGTTCAGCATAAGATAACATATAGCCTGTTTCTTTCCCTGGAAAATTCAGGAGACAATTATTTTGTGGTTCTGCTCTGTTTTGTATATGACTGTGTGCTTGTGGATTTGTGAGTTTTATCTAAACATAAACACTTTACGCATCATTTTCTTACATCCTGTATGGACCACATATTGAAAAACTTATCTCAGATAAATCTGAGATAAATCTTGTGAATTGCACTCACAGGATTCACAAAAATAAGAACAAATGAAGAAAAAAATTGCCTAGGCTGTATTTTATCTATATGTCACAACACGTGGAAAGTGACACCGCTATTTATAGCAAGCAGCTGTTTTCTGTTTTCTACTAGGCTTTAAGCCCAATAATTATAGAGCATAATCAAAAGTGTTGAACTCTCATAAAGCATGAGTCTAGACCTCAGAAACAAAGTATTCTGCTGCTTTACAGTTCTTCTTACAGCATGGCTTGGTCAAAGGACATTTTTTAGGCCTTTTCCAAAATTGCAGGATAAGAATCAAGCCTGGTTTGCTAGCACTTCAGGCCATTCTGCTGCCTTTCTGCCATTACATTAGGTTTGCCTGGACAATTGGTTCCTAGGGAGAACCTAGAAAAGCTAAGAGGCAGCACTATCTCCCTTTAGTGTGCCTCAATACCGTCTGCTGCAGGGTACATGGGAGAGCCTCCTCCATCTGTAACCAATTCTCCCGTCATTTAAGGAACGCAATTAAAAGGGGAGTGGGGGGGACTGGGAGAAAAGAATCTATTTCAAGCTCTCATATACACTTCTGAATGCACCTTAGGCCTATAGACACCATCCTTCCCCCTTCTGCAGGACTGCTGCACAGTTCTACTTTGAAGGGAAGGAATATCAAAAGCAGAGAAGACTCAAATAACAATTTCTATAGTGATCTCTCCTTAACATCCCACCACCAAAAAAAGAAAGTCTGTGGAATGCTATGTGGTTCCTTTCCAATCCACAATAACCTCTGAAATGGCAATTCACAAGCAGCCAGTATAGTAGGAGGTCCTCAGGAAGCAACAAAGGCAAAAGAAAAGGGGCACCCAAGTGAATATTTAATTCTTCCTCCAGCTTTTCTGATATCCAAATGGACCATAAAGAGTCTGGAATCTCATATGTGTTCAACTTAGAGACAGATTAAATAATTTTCCCACTGAAAAAAATAATCAAATAAAATTGTAAACACTCATGGAGCAAAGAATCACTGCTGTTTATTCAGAAAGGCTTATGGAATAACATCAGTATCTTTCTCAGCCTTAAGGACCTCCTGCATTCCTCCCTGAGAAACATTAGTGAGATAAGGAAAAACAATGATTTTCAGAGACAAGAGCCAGAATATTCTTGGCAATTCTTGGCAATTAGAGTGAAAGTGGGCAAATTTATTTCAAGTGCACAATGTAATTGCATGATTTCGATGATGATAAATAAGACTTACATTATTTTGTCTTTAATGTATAACCAGTTTATATTTAGGCTGTTGGTAGGGAGGAAACACAACCTTTTTGTAATGTCATTCATCGAATACATTCATTGAAAAAGCAAATTCTGGCAGTGCCCAGCCCAGATTCTGGCAGCCCTCTTAAAGGTCAGTACAATTATTTTTAAAACAATCACAATATTTATTATTCGCACCACCAAACTGAGAATCAGACTGGCTCTCTCACTGCTCAGTATCTCAGACCATGCCTCTTCAAAGGGAAAAAGAAATGAGATTTGCACATGCGTGAAAAATTAGTGAGTGGGGGAGCCAAGTCTGAAACCTTGTCCTACAGTCCAAGAGGCTTCAGGATTAACACCACCTCCCTCTGCCAAATCAGGGTGGCAGCCGATTTAAATGTAGTAATAGCCTGCAGGCTATTGCTATGAACAGCATGTTTCAAATACAGATTTCAAAGCTCCTTACAAAGGATTATCATTATCTGCATTTTACACACAGGAAACAAAAACATTTGGGAAGGAGATATTCTCCAAGGATGAGAATAGGAGAAGAAACATCACTTCCTTAGTTATCATGTAATACATTTTCTGATAGACTAGCAACTTGAAAGTTGCTGGAAGCCCTCAAAAAAAAAAAAAATTAAAAAGCCCCCAAAAACAGTGATTGAATATTTTTAGCAAACTGGCAGTTTCCAGCATATTCCAGTGCTGCAGATGGATAAAAGTATACACCTTCCTATATTCAGGACAAAGCTGAAGGACCAGATCTCTAATGGGTGCTAATAGATCCACTGCATTTAGTGAATTTGCACTAATTTACACCAGTGAATTCAACTGTTATCTACAAAAGCTAAAGTGATGATGAGTTATGAAAGTTTCTTTATATGTCTTTTCTATAAGAAAGAAGAATTCTCCCCAGAAATCTACCTGTTCTGAAGATGAAGTTTTGTTCAAGTATAGTTACTGAAAGTAGAAAATCTTCTTTATAATAAGTATCTAGACTAAATCTTAGCTTTGAAGATATAGTGTCCCTTGTAGCAACCTCAAGGAAATAAACACCTTTCCAGAGATTAACTATAGGTCTAACCTGAGGAGGAAAGCTAACAGTGAACATGACTTTCTCTTGAAAAAAATCTTGACAACGCAAAACTTTTTTGTGCTGGCAAGGTAATGCTTTAGGTGACTTCATAAGTCTTTTCCACCTCTAGCATCTGTGCTTTTGAGAATTTCCAAGGTAACTAGTATTTCAAACAGGCCACAGGAGCCAAGAGGAAGCTGAGTGTTTTCTTAGTTCCTTTTTTGGGGTGGAGTAAGCAAGATGTGTCGTTCCTCACTAACGTTTCTATTTTTCCATCTAATTGCTTTTTTTTTTTTTTAATAAAGAATGGGTTTAGAGTCTATTCAC
The DNA here is from genome assembly GCF_000690535.1 of Cariama cristata. NCBI lineage: Eukaryota > Metazoa > Chordata > Aves > Cariamiformes > Cariamidae > Cariama > Cariama cristata. Next base: position 2,461 of record NW_009605708.1, on the reverse strand, counting down.
GAAGTTAAACCAAAATTAAGATGCGAAGCATATTTTCTGCGCATCCCTTTAGCACTGAAGCATGTGAACAGTAGTGTTTTTTGTTTCACTCCCTTTCCTCTTCCTGTTTTGCCTGCAAAATACAAGTGTGTTTGTGACATTATAGCTAGCATAATGGAATATGACAGCACAGAGGCAGGAATGTCATTATATTGCCATGGCAATAGACAAACAGTGTTTATTACTGGTAGTTTTAGGCTTTCAGTCAAGCATTGGAAACACTTTTTAGTTCTTTCTTCTTACACAAACATATTTTAGTGAGTTTTGGCTAGCTTCATCCTTGCTGGCTCAATGAGGTGCAAATTAAACAGCAGTTCTGTGGGCCAGGAAGGTCTCCTGCTCCACTGAGAAATAAATCACCTTGCGATGACAGATTGCATTTCCACTGCCACCTTTTCCCTCAGTCATGGCAGGGGATGGTACCTTTATATTTGGTCCAAGGAGTGTATGATCATACATTCATGGTCCCCCCGACTCCTGAGTCATTCAGGTTTATGAAAGTTTAAAGCAGAGGTGAACTTGGTCCCTTTACTTAGCATGTCTGACAGCACCATTAAAACCAGTGCTGTAACTTTTACTAAGTAGTACTTGGGCTAAGTTTTAATTGACACACTGTCCAAATCAAGACAGATGCTTATTTAACATACTGGCATCTTAAGAATTACTTGAACTTCTGCATTGCCTATGCTTATATTAATCCCACTTAAATTATTTTCTTAAGTGAAATGCAAATTATCCTGTAATTACAATTGTGAGGATTTATCATAAGAATTAGCATAGACGGAAGAACCTTGGAAAAAAATTATCCTACTGTAAGGCAGTCAAATTAATTAGCAGACCAAATAGTGCTTGTGATTCAACTTAGATTCTGTAGCTAATATCAATTTCTCTTTTAGAAATGTTCCTGTTTTATTTTCACCAAAGACGGTACGGTTAATTATTGGGCATTTAACGCCTATAAAGTAAGTTCTAGTTTTAAATGTTAACTGGAATAAATTGATGCTTTCAGTATCTACTGTGACCTTAAAACAATGCATAAACGAGAGAAGACACTGACGCCACAAATATTCTTTTGTTGTTCTTTTGGTGCTTGAGGTAAATTTTGCCTGCATGTATGAAGTCCCAAAGAAAGGAATGCTACAGCATCACTTATGATACAAACATCTAATCATGGGATTGAAAGAAATCTCAGATATTTAGAAAGTGCCCATGACCCCAGCCAGATTCAATTTTATATCATACCTGACTGGTTTGTCCAGCCTGCTCTTAAAGTCTTCTAGTGAAGATTCATACCTTTCCCTAGACAACCCATTCTAGTAGTTCAAGGGTCTTGGCAAATTCTTTCTAACACTCCATCTGAACCTCCTTTGCTTGGGATTCATCTTGTTTCAGCCACCATGGAGACAGAGGACAGAAAACCCCCTTCTTTTCTGCAGCAGCCTTTACATACAGAAGATTGTTACCACATTACTCCGTAGTCTTCCTTTCAATAGGTTAAATATCCCCATATCATTCACTCTTCCCCCATGTATTGGGTTTGCGTGGCAAGGTTTTGGTAGCAGGGAGGGATACAGGGGTAGCTTCTGTGAGAAGATACCAGAAGCTGCCCTGATGTCTGATAGAGCCAGTGCCAGCAGGCTCCAAGACAGACCCACCACTGGCCAAAGCTGAGCCCGTCGGTGACAGTGGTAGTGCCTCTGGGGTAATGTATTTAAGAAGGGGAAAAAAACTGCTGCACAACATCATCCAGGAGAAAGGAGTGAGAATACGAGAGAGCAACATCCCTGCAGCCCCCCCGGTGAGTGCAGCAGGAGGAGGAGGTGCTGCAGGCCTGGAGCAGAGATTCCCCCCAGCCCCTGGTGCAGCCCACGGTGAGGCCGGCTGTCCCCCGGCAGCCCATGGAGGCCCACGCTGGAGCAGATCCCCACCTGCAGCCCGGGGAGGACCCCACACCGAAGCAGGGGGATGCCCAAAGGAGGCTGGGACCCCGTGGGAAGCTCACGCTGGAGCAGGCTCCTGGCAGGGCCTGTGGCCCCGTGGAGAGAGGAGCCCAGGCTGGAGCAGGTTTGCTGGCCGGGCTTGTGACCCCGCGGGGGACCTGTGCCTGAAGGGCTGCACCCCGGGGAAGGGACCCACGCTGGAGCCGTTTGTGAAGAACTGTAGCCCGTGGGAAGGACTCACGTTGGAGAAGTTCGTGGAGGACTGTCTGCTGTGCGAAGGACTCCACGCTGCAGCAGAGGAAGAAAGTGAGGAGGAAGAAGCGGCAGAAACGACGTGTGATGAACTGATCACAACTCCCATTCCTCATTCCCCTGCAGCCCTCAGGGGAAGGAGGTAGAGAAATCAGCAGTGAAGTTGAGCTTGGGAAGAAGGGAGAGGTGGAGGGAAAGTGATTTAAGATTTGTTTTTATTTCTCATTATC
>NW_009605707.1:0-13891 GCF_000690535.1 Cariama cristata | reverse complement strand
TGATTCTATGATTCTATGATTCTAAGAAGCAGTGGAGTTTGCTGATGTCTCTCCTGCTGTGGTTTCACATCCGTCTCCTGTATGTCTGGGACTCTCTGTTGGGGCTGTTTGCAGAGGGAGTTCCAGGCACTGCTTTTCAGCAATGTGAAGCTGAAGAGCTCATTTATGAACAGTAGTTTGAAATATTGTAATACTTGCCTTTCTCCACCAGTTTCCTAGTAAGGATCTCAAGGCTTTCTCTAAACTGGAATTAGTTAAACCTCAGAAGCCCTCCTTGATTTGGTGTTACAGCTCTTTTGCAGCTGGAAGAAAATATTTCAACTTGGTTACGTGTCTCGCCTGGAGCCATGCAGTGAATCACTAGCAGGAAGAGGAACAGAACTCAAAAGTCCTTTAACTGCCAGCTCTGGCCATCAGACACTTTTCTTTCCACCAGCCTTGGAGTTATTTAACTCAGTACACATTTAATACTTAACATGTACATTTTCTAATTACAACAGCAAACGCTAAAATTGGGGTCTCATTTAACAGCTTAATGCCTTCACTCTGAAACAGTACATCGAGAAGAACCAAGGCAGAAGGACGTAAAACATGTGCTCTCTGGTAGGCTTCCCAGCTGCCCTCACCTGCTCAGCCACATCGCACACCCACTGCCGGCCTCTGACGGTGTCAGCCAGCTGGGCCAGCTCTCGAGCAAGGGTCCTGGCTGTCTGCAGGCTTCTTTGGGCTGTGCTGGGCCCCACACATCTCTGGTGAGGTATGCAGATCAGACCATTCTCATTTAAATTTTCTCTTAGTGCCAGACAGAAACAGAGGTGGGTTGTGAGCAGGAGCAGATATGGGCAATCTGGTCTTGCACAGTCCCAACTGTCAGCCTCCAGGCAACATTTCTCCATTCACTTTAGCTGGTGTATGGAGGGATTCTGGCTTCATCCCAACAGTAGCAGTCAGCAATGATGCTCAACAGGGCAGCCACCGCACCCCACTCCCCCAATACTCCACATCATCTCAGCAGGGCACGTGGTACCTGTGCTGGGGCCCTCGGCTCAGCCTGTGGCCCAGGCCCTGGCTTCCCAATTCTGCTCTTATCTGCTGGACCCTCCATCCCCTGCTCCTGTGACCCAGCAAGACGTGCCGTCATCCTTCCTCTCTCAGTTGTCCTGGATGCCTTTGTCTGCTGGAGAAGGTGAGCTGAGCTTTGTGAAGTTCACTTCGGATGCCTGGTAAACAAATAGATGTGGTAACGGTGCTTATTGCCTTGGGAACACGGCAAAACACAACTCCGACTAACCCAGCATGGAAATACCGTCCCTAGAGGGGCAGGCAAGAGGCCAGAACAGAGTGTGCAGCTCCGGGGAATTTCCATCAGCTCTGACACAGATAGGCTCTGCTCCGAAGTCCTTCCTGGCTGCCTGTAACATGGTAACTCTGCACTACAATTGATGAACCATGACCAGCACTTGATCCCTTACAAACAAGGGAGACTGGCAGTTGTGGGAGTCACTGGAAGGCAAGCAACATAGGTACATGGAAAATGTTCACCTGGTGGGCAAGAGGCTAGGGACTGTTTCTCAAAGAAGCCCAAAGCTACATTCTTCAGAGCAAGATGCATGACCAAATGGTGCAGCAGTCCCACACACCCACACATCATGACGTGCAGTTTGGCCCATGCCTGCCCCACGAGGCAGGCGCTATGTCCCAGGACCTGTGTGTCCCTGCTGTCAGAGGATCTCCTCCCACCACCCTGCCACCCGCCTGTGCTGCTGGGACCTGCTCAGAAACCTGCCCATTTTTATCGCCTGCCCAATCCACCCCATACTGGGAACTGGAGAAGTCCTCTCCAGAGGAAAGACACTGTGGAGGGCAGGGGCTGTGCTGGCAGAGCTCAGCAGGGCAGGGGGCTGTGTGGTCAGGATGAGGGCACAAAGGGCTATTCGGATGCTGCTTGGTCCAGTGAGCCAGGACCAGGCTGTGGCTCAGTATTTAAGCCAGGAAGGTTTTGGCCGCTGGCCTCCTGAAGTGCAGGGTTAGTGTCACTGGCAGGGTTAGGATGTCAGGAACAGGAGGTTTTCTGGAAATCATCCCCAAAGACTACACAGGACAGCACGGGTTTGCCCCTCTGCATGACAGCTTCCACCTTCTCATCACCTACCATCAGCACCATAAACTTTTAATATTTGCTGCTGTGGAGCTTCTTGTACCAATCGATAAATTTTCTAAAATGTTATTCATTTGTTGAAATGAAAGTGCTGTCAATGATAAGACCTTGACAGGAGACCAGGAAGGGCTCACACATGCAAACACACACGTCCTGGCATCCTGCGAGAGCCATGCGTGTGACAGGTAAACAGTGTGAGGAGCCTGGTGGCACTTCAGCCCTTCACCTTTTCGTGCCTCCACTAACACAAAAGAGGAGATACACTGAAGGATTAACTATTGATCTGTTGTTTTGCCCTCAGATTTAAATTCTTTTCCCACTGCATTCTTCTGTTTCATGACAGAAATTCAAAATTCACAGTGTTGCAGAGTAAGAAAAGAAAAGGCATTTATGTCTTTTCAGACAAAAGTATTAAGAAATATGCAAATTAGTCTTACGATTAACTGTCTATCTATCTAGGCCACAAATGCTAAATGGCAAACTATTTCCCTCCTGGATCTATTAGCAAAAATGGTCTTGTTATTAGCTGCAAAGTTTTTAAGTTATGGAATGCACTTTTCAGGCAGGCACATAACCTTCCCTACCTCCTGCCTTCTGAAACCAGAAGGGTCAAATTTAGATTTTTGTGTTCAGATCCCAGTCCTGAATCACACAAGCCTGGACAGGGTAGGATCTGCTTGCTAAATCAAAACTCAGGCCACGAAACCAAACAGAATGGACGTCAGTGATGGACAAAATACTCAGTAATGCCTGCATGGTGTCTTGAGCAGCAAAGGCTTACAGCAGCAGGACAAGGAGGAATTTCCAGTTTGGAGACCAGTTCTTTCCAGTCTGATACATGGCATCCTATGATTTCTCAATAAATTTACCATGTGTTACCTTTAAAATAACCAGGCTCCTTGTCCTGTAAATAGCTTATCCAAACACTTCCTTTGGAGAGATGGAGGTCAGTAGAAGGTTCCCAATCCACTTTCATTTAGGACTAGCACGTACCTGTCTTTTCCTGTGTGTATATTGAGTTCAGTCTCTGGTGACTTTTATCACTTTAGGGGGAAACATCTCATTACAGCTTTCATTTTCCTTGGATAAATAACAATAATAAAAAAATCTATGTTCTTACAAATCACGCTCCATTCCCTGTTTCTACACCTATTCCATTTTGACTTAATATTTTAGAATTGGAATGCATAGAATTAGACAGATTACTTCAGGTATCTTGCCAGGCTCTTTGTCTTAATCCTGGCTTCTCTCATGGGGAATTTCCATGGATACTACTAGCAAACTTTCAGGAAGTTATGGAAGAAAACCTTTTGTAAATTGTAGCCTATAAGCTCCTCCTTTTGCTATCAAAGCACTGCATAGCAGATTAGAATTCTACACCTCTGATTATCAGCTATTTAGCAAGATGCTAAGGTAGTTTTTATTTAACAAATTGTGATGGAGCTTTCATCTCTTCCTTTCAGACGTCACATCACCTCTGGTAGCTACTGCGAATGATAAGGAGTTATTCAGACTTCCCTCCCCTAGGCCAGCAATCGCATTTGTACATCGCTTTGATTTTCTGTGAATAAAAGATCATTTATGAGTTTGGAGGGATGCATTATTCATCTTTGAACTCCCTTGAAAATAATTTTAAACCATTTATAGCTCCAGTCCTTTGGAACTAGGGTGCACAACTTTGACTCATGACCAAACAGGTCTGGTCAAATTCCTCCCGTGATGCCAGGCAGGGGCCAGTGCTCAGCAGCCATGTTCTCTCCTCGAATCGGTAGCGATGCTTCTCACAGATGTTTGTGTTAGATCCAGAGGGGAGTATGTCCCTTTACCTGCACCGTGAATATTTGTGCCTCCTCCTGCGGTCTACCACACACACCTAGAACTGGCCTATACACATCTTTCCCTGGTGAAAAATGGTGATCTTCTATCGTCTTTGAGCTACAGAATAATACACTTCTACAAACTAGGCTTTTCTCTCTTTTTTTAACCTCTTCTCTTGTATGTGTGATCTAGATTAAGTTTAGATTTTTTTCTTGCTGAAAACATGAGAGAGTTTACCCAGAGTGTTCTTCATTTTCCATCCAGACAGAAACAAGAAGGAAAGCACAAACACACTACGCTCTGACTCTCTGGGTTTGCAAACGGTGCTTGCAAAAAGTGCTGGGTTTAATGCAGTCTTGTCAACAAGCTCATTCTCTACAGCGAGTGACACTTTAGAGTGCCATCCAGCATTTTTAATGAGGGATCCCCTAACAGGCTTCAGGGATCTCAACAGGATTTTAAGAGCCTTACACAATCGCACTCTAACCAGAGAGGGGCTGATGTTCCACAAAGCAAAGCAGCCCAGCGGTAACAGCACCAACAGAGCTTTCATGTCAGTGGTTCTCATTTAGTTTTACAAGAGTGACTGTAGAAGGAACAACAAACATGAACATTTGTTCCAACCTTAATGGCTAGCTTCAAAACCAGAAAATGAATTTCTTATAGCCATGTTGTGCTCCTGTTTTTAATGCACACCTCTCTGACAGCTGTGTAAAGAATTACATTACAATGACAACTCCAAATTTAAGGTTGAAAGACATTTTTGCTTTAAGATTTTCGCCTCCTTCCTGGCAAAAAACTGTCTTGAAAAAATACTTTTTGAGCCTCTTCCAACTAAAGGACATCCGTGGGGAGCTGCTGTAAATCTGAGGAGGGGGAGCTCTTCCAAAAGGACTTTCAGAAGCCCTGATTATTTATACTCTCATATTTCCCTCTCTTTTCCTACTACCTCATGTTGTAGTGGACACAGCATTCATAATAAAAGCTATTAAACACAGGTGATTTCTGACATTATTCCACCCCAATGTGATCCTCCTTCCCTCCTACAAGTGTCACTGCTTACTGGTGCACTACCACCCACCACGAGTGCACTTCTCCCTGATTATTGACTTGCAGAGGTGGTGGAAACATTTCCCGCTGCACTCAAACCTCCAAGTTTTAAGCCCAGTCTGGTTCCTCTCAGCTTACAACCAGGTCAGGCCAGGCTACCTGCAAGCAGAGCAGGGTGCACCGCTCCCACTGCAATGATGGCTTTGCTTCAAACCGGACCGCATCTAAGCCCAGCACTGCCACTCTGCTAGACAAGCACGTTTATGAGTGCCCCCATAGAAGAGCTTGTCTCAGCTGACCTGATTTCTGCAGAAAGCCTGAACTGGCTCCCATAGCTGCTCTTCTTCCCTTGACTAGACAGCTTGAACTGCTAACACTGATACAGGCTTAGCTTTGCAGCAACAGAGCACAGAAGTGCAAATCCCATCCCCAGTGATGACAAGTATGTCATAGTGAGAAGAGAAATCATTTAAAGGGAGCTCCAGGAATATTTTTAATCCTATAGTTTATTCAGCTATAATGCCAAATGTGAGCTGCATCTGAATTTTGAGTGCAGAGCCCTACCATCAGCATGGTGGAGGAGACAGAAGAGAGTGTCACAACAAAGCATTGCAGTGTTCTTGTCCTTTTATTGCATTTTTTATTGCTGCTGTGGAAGAGAGGATAACCTATGAGAAACCCTTGCACTGAACCAGAACAGCACTGACCACTATAAATTGCATTGCCCTCCTCTGCATAATACAGCTTCAGCCTCCTTCCCTCCTTGTCTTGCTCAGGTTCAATCTCAGCACCTTCATTTCCAGAGGGTAAAAGCACACACACACAATTTCTCTGGCTCGCTCTTAAGCAGCAGCCGTTTGATGGGGAGTCTGAGCCCCTCCAGACACAGACAATGTTGGTCCCAACTCCGCTTTAGGCAATGCGTTGCCCAGTGGGTCGAGGGAGGTGATCCTTCCCCTTTGACTCAGCATTGGTGAGGCCACACCTGGAATGCTGGGTCTGCTTCTGGGCTCCCCAGTACAAAAGAGACATGGACATACTGGAGAGAGTCCAGTGAAGGGCCACTAAGGTCATTAAGGATCTGCAGCATCTCTCCTATGAAGAAAGGCTGAGAGAGCTGGGACTGTTCAGGCTGGAGAAGGCTCAGGGAGATCTTACCAATGGATATAAATAATGTGAAGGGACGGTGCAAATAGGATGGGGCCAGGTTCTTTTCAGTGGTGCCCAGTGACAGTACAAGGGGCAATGGACACAAACTGAAAATACGGGAGGTTCCCTCTGAACATCAAGAAACACTTTTTTACTGTGAGGGTGACCAAGCGCTGGCAGAGGGTGCCCAGAGAGGTTGTGGACTCTTCATCTTTGGAGATACTCAAAAGCTATCTCGATATGGTCCTGGAAAATCAGCTCTGGGTGACCTGCTGGTGCAGGGGGGTTGGACAAAATGATGTTCAGAGATCCCTTCTCACCTCAACCAGTCTGTAATTCTAAACTGGAGACATCCGTACAAGATACCTGCGGTCTTCAGGGGTGAGAGCAGTGACAACAGCGAGACTCGAACAAGCTACTTCCCATCTAGCTGCATGAGCTGGGACTGCCATCAACTTGGTGAGTTTTAGGTAGACCATGGACGTAGGTTATGGTGCAGCTGCGTTGGTTCCAGTTCAGTCAGAAAGGTTCCCCCAGGCCAAAATTCTCCGTAGGCACCTATTCCTATTTCAGGCTAAAGTAAACCATGCCTCAGTTTCATCTCTGCCTTTCCACACTAGGAATCTGGACAACTAATTCAGGCACAGACATCTAAGGAAAATTGAGATAATTCCACCCATTTTGGAGAGTGCTGGAAAAAATCCACCTGGGGTGCAGATCGTGGCTCAGAATTGCTGGGTTTTGTTGCAGCTTCAATAGACAAAGACAGAAAAGGGTAAGGACTGATATCCAGCCCAGAGGAAAGAAAGAGAAGCAATGGTGGACAAATGTGTCACAGTTTGTCACAAGTATTTTGTGACACTTGAGTGCAAAAAAGCCTGAGCATAAGGGACCAATCGAGCAGAAACCATGTGAAACACTAAAGCACATTTTCTGCTGAAAGTTGGCAGCTTTTCTGACCAGGCTATTTTTCAGAAACTGCTGCTCTCATCTGTGAAGTCAGAAATTGAGTTGAGGTGAATCTCCAAATAACAAAATGATATTTTGGCTCAATGTTGCATATTTTGTCTTGGCTTTTGCAGGTAAATCAATTTCCCAAGATTTTAGAAGTTTCTGAGGCGGTTCTGAGATTTAACTGGCCCTTGCTGCCATTTAGGGGTCAGTCTAGCCACGTCTGAACTACCCTTACAGAGTCCCTCTGAAGTTTTGAGAGAGCAGGAGGGTCTTCAGCCCTGGGATATGGCCTTAGGAAGCATATTGAAATGACAGAGGTGCACAGTGGTAGCAGTTAACTCAGAGCCATTCACCACACACGTGACATTCAGTTTGCTCCCCCTTGCCCCAAGCACATCCCCTACATTTTTCTATGTTTACTCCAGTACCAGCAAAGGTCCTATTTTTGTGAAAAAATGCAACACTGTGCAAATGCTGGGGAGGGCCAGTGACAGGCATCCCACAGGCACTTGTGCCAAAACTCAGAAGCCTAAAAGCAAGCATTTTCCCCATTTAACTACAAAGCCTTTGCTCCTCCCATATGAGAGGGGAAGTCTTATGCTTCTGCAGTATTTGCTCCTGCACCTTTTGCCTCTTGTCCAAAAAAAAAAAAAAGAGAACATAAAAGGATTGCATTAAGTCTGTCACTGGGAAAAGACATTGTTTCCAGTTAGATACAGCCCTTTCCTGAGTTACTGAACCTAAAATATTCTTTAAAAAAACTCAGCATGAAATGGAGAGATTAAGTCCCAAGTTTATGCCTTGATTTTTCTTAGGGATGTTTTTGTGCAACTCTCCGTTCCTCTGAGCTGAGTTGCCTGGAACAAAGGCTCCTGTTGGTCTGAGTGATCAATTTTTAACTCTTCTCAAATCGAAGAGTCTAGCAAGGCTCTTTGTACAATCCCCACATTTCAGAGGAAAACTTCCAGAAATTGCCGTTCTAAGTTGCAAAAGCTTTGAATTCACAAATATTTCAGTGTGTCAGGGACAGTTCCCTGGCAAAACTGAGTGTTATTTTCCTGGAATAAGTGATCAAGTGAACTGATGTGAGTCAGTCACTGCTGTACAAGACACACAAGATTTACCATTAATTCAGACCAGCTCAGAACCATTAGCACTAAGCTGATGCCGGTGCATCGACGGAGGTAGAGGAAAAGCTGCTTATTTCCAGCACCAGTACCTTGGGGAAAGATCAACAGGATTTGGGGGACTGACTGGGGCTGAGAAGAGATTCTGTTTCATACAGCATTTGATATTACCTCCTCATTTAGCCTTAGCCAAGTAACAGTCCATCTTTCTTGGGCATAAAGTAACACACCAAAATCAGAACCACAACAAAGACAGTGCATGCTCCTAAATCATCAGTTCAGGGTCTCACTACAATTTAAAATTAAGTCATCTGACACAGGGATTATCTCCATGGCTGGAGAAGTAAAGCACAACATCCTGGGCTGCCTTGACTTTCAATCTTTGTCACCTAACTGCTGTCAGAAGACAAGCGTGGTGGAAACTAGTCCACAAACATACAACACAGCCACCACTTTTTCTTACATGCCTTTTTCCACTGGCCAATGAATGAATGGATATGACTTGCAAGAATTGGGTCTGAGCCATATTTCTGCAGGCAGAAAGACTGCATAAAGACCGTTCCAGTGTGCAGTAGAAAAAGACCTTTGTGGCAAATTGAATTTAGCAACATCACCAGGAGCTTCTGACTCAGAGCTCCATTCTGCCCAGCTGCACACTCAAACCACCACCACGCCACATACCTGTCAAACCAGCACCATTCAGCCCACTTGGAGCTCTGCCATGAGCAGCTGGACAGAAGACGACTGATGCAGCCATAAAGCAACATCTAATGAAGAAATTCTTTTCACTTCAGGGTTGTAATTAAGCCATACTTTGTCACACTGCTACTGGCTGAGGCACGAAGGCTACTGATGAGTTGTACCAGGAGAAATGGCAGATGAGATGATGTTATTATTCCACTTCAGACCAGTCCACGCGGGCTTGAGTCAACCTCAGAGCAGTTTAACTTAGCTTTTTCCTTGCCTGTTTCTACTGCCTGGCAGGTATCCCAGATAAAAGGGCTGCTTGCATCACTCGGGCACAGAGGAGGGTGCTCTGTCTATAGCCATTAGCAGGAAAGCATTGCAGAGGCTGCAGTTTTCCAGGGGCTCTTGGTGGAACAGAGGGGGGCATTGCTACAGCAACAAAATGCGCAAGACCCCACTGCCCAATGTTCCACCTCCAAACAACTTCTCAGGCCTGCTGCTCCCACTGTCCCTGCAGACTAGCTAGCGTAGTTTTCACTATAGAGGGACACAAAACACCCCATACATGCACTTAAAGCAAAAGATTTAAACACTTTCAGGTTAGCATCCACCTCCTGCAAGCCAGGCTTGACATCTTCCTTCGGTGGGCCACCCAGACAGCTTAACCAGCCCCAAGGTGGGCATCTCCACTTGCTGAGCAGTTCAGTGGTGAGCTGACAGCTCCCTCCTCCGTCAGAAAGCACTAAAAGCAGCCTAAAAATCTGTCTTGGTGCCACTTGGAGCAGGGGACTTGAATAACAGAGAATATTATGCATTTTCTCTCATTTTTTGCATGTAGGTAGGGGGAGGCTCCAGGGCAGTTTCCTGATGGTACAGGACCCCCCCAGCCAAACACATGGAGAGCTACTAAAGCTTCAGTTCTCATCCTGCTCTGCTGCAGCTGATTTGGGTGAGCCTTACAGCCAGCAGCAGGGCATAGACAGGACTTTCTTCCTCTTCCAGGTGTATAAAGCACATGCCAGGTGCCATGGTCTCGTCCTTCTGTGATTAGGCTTCTCCAGAGCGTAGGAGCAGATGGCAGGAAGGGAGCAGAGCAGAAGCAGTGTCCTGCTCCAGCAAGACTGAATTGTTTTCTTGCCATAGCAGCTACTGTGCACTTAAAGCCAGCAGAATGCCAAGTACAAGCTTGAAGCAAAGGTGCTACGCTGGTGTGAAAGCAGCTAAATAATTGTAAATTGAAATTCAAAGCAGCTTTCAACTGAGATACAAGTTAAAAGAATTGTGCAGAAAAATAAATGACTTGCAACAAAAAGAAAATGATAGTGAAATACAGGAAAGGTTTTCAGAACTACACAAGGAGCTGCTTGTGCCTGTTTGTGGGAGAGAGGAAGGTGGGTCACACTAGGATTAAGGGATGAGCTTGTAAAAGTCACTGCTGTCTGGAGCTGTCATGCCCAAGAGCCAGCCAGGGTCTCTAAGAGGTACAGACTTCCGGATACACATTCCCAAGTAGGGATGAGAGATAAGCTTTCAGATCAGGTAATACATCACCTTCACAAGAGCACACCAGGAGGATCCCACACTTGGACAGGAAACACATAACACAAAGATTTCTGGTTGCTTCTCTGTAGGACTTTAAAGAGTGCTTGCTGCATCTGGGGAGGCAGGGGATAAGTTTGGAGACCCAGGCTGTTCTTGGAAGGCCTATGTTCTTCTGAACCTTGATGGTTTCTGAACGAGGGTTTCTCTCGGTGGCAATACAGAGCTGCTTTCTCCTCCAGCAGTCCTGCCACAGAGCTCACCACTCCTTGCTCCAGCGAAGCCTGACCAATGCCATCTAGGAGGTGCCTATGCCATAAGCAAACCTGTGCCCATGTCAGACACTCCAACTGCATTGAGCTGGGGCTCATAGGCTTCATTTCTCCAACCATGGCTAAAAGCCCGCATTTGACTAGAGGCCAGCAACTTTTTGGAGCTTCTGCTCTCCCACTACAAAGCAGAGGTTTTGGATTTGCCTCTCCCTGAGGAAGGGCAGCTTCCCATTCTGTGAAAATCCCCTGTCCAGAACACTGGAGTTCTCACCCTCATTAGGGCTATCGTGACAGCAACACTGATCAACACTGGGCCCACAGGTCCATCTGCAGGCTGATGCCTGTGGAGAGACACAAATTAGTTAACTGCTCCAGCAACAGGGAAGGAGGACACTAAAGGACTGGCTTTCAAGGTGGCCACTTCCTTTAGGACTTCAGACAGGCAACCTGCCCTTCAGGCTTCTTTATCTGTGAGACAGGTCAAAAACTAACTTAATCAAGGTCTGCACTTGGCCTCAATGCTGTGTAGACTGGGGAGAGAGGAAGAATGATGTCCTAAATGGAAAAAATAGATCTCCTTTTGGTTTGGACTTGCTGCTTTGACTTTTTTTTTTAATCCTGGCACCATTGGGAGAGTTCCCCTTTGCTTAATTAGGCCACATATGAGGAACCTGGAAAGACACTTAACATGTTTGGAGTGGCTTGACCTGATAATTTTCATCCTTTATGAATCTGAGCAACCTGGGTTCAGACAAAAGTTCTTGACTTTAAAAAGGAGCTGGATATCCAAGTCAGCTTGGAAAGGTAAGTTGTTGGGGATTTTTGGTTTTGTTTGTTTGTTTTGTTTTTTAAAAAACAACACACACACCACCACACAAATATTTTTTACTGGGGTAGACAGATGCTTTGCATTGCTCAGCTTATAGTTCTGAAGCAAAGACACCATTGACATACCATCATATTATGTTGGTACACGTCTGGAATGTTATCTAGAAAAAAACCTTATAAACACAAATTACAATACAATTAACTAACAGAAAACTTTTGAGCTGGGTCAGTTATGGAAGGACTTTTGCTAAATAGTATCATGCTGTGGTGTTAGAAGTAAGCTGTCATCATTTCCTGGCACAGAAACTATGTTTACTTGTCAATCAAGTGTATAGCCTGACTAAAAATTAGAACAGATGTTACATTCCCCAAGAAAAAAAAAATCTTACCAGCTACTGCTTCCTATTATTTTTTTGTTTTGTTGTTGTTTTATCTGATAGCTGTAAACACACTTGAGATACTGCCTGACTTAAGTGGAATTAATTGCAAAAGGTATCTCTGCAATAAAAACATCTGCAGAAGATATTCTGGGATGTTTCAGCTGTTCCTGACTATTAGTTAAGAGTCCATATAGGGGAAAAAAAAAGATTTATCTTGGCAAAAAATAAATTGGGGGAAAAAAATTTAAATGTTTGAGGTTTTTTTATGACCAAACTAATTGTTTCAGAATATATTGCCTTAATTCCCAAAAAGAGTCTCCACATGTAATGTGAGAAGAGCTGTACTTCTCTACTACCTTCTCATCCTTGAAGCTGACACCTAGTGGGGTCCTGGCCATAACATGGAAGTCAGGATGAAGACTTTGTTTCAAACCATGACACATACGAGACAAAGATAAGAGAATGTGGCAAGCTGGCACTATGGACACCTTCAAAAGGTGTGGCTTACAGAGAGAGTTAGACTAAGGATCCTCATAGCTGGTAGTAGAGCTTGTTGGCTACCATCATTAAAATCAAAGCTTTCGATCCACTAAAAGCTATCCATGTACCAAGTTGCAAAAAAGCAGCTCCTGAAGCACGTATTAACATGATGCCCACTTGAACAGTACTCACCCGAGAGAGCCGGACCTGGGGTCATAGACCCATACAAATCCAAAGAGCTCTCTGCCTTGGGAAAGGAGATACTGCTCTAGAAAAAGGAGCACACACATACTGTGATCAAAACACCAGACAGTGTTTTGTAAACAAAGGTCAAACTTCCCAATGGACAATGAAAAAAGTAGTAGGCTACAAGGATCTTTATCAGACAGCAAGAGTAAAAAAATTAGGAAAAGAACATATGACCCAGGAATAACTGATTTGTGGTTAGAACCCCACCAAGCTGGTGTCCAAACCACACAGGTGGTTTCACTACTGACTTCAGACGAATGAACTTCTGTCTCAGTGTTCTTAGAATGCTGAGGTGCAGGCGCACTCGTCACCCCACAGGACAAACTATCACAGGGCCTCATTACCGTACACACTGTCAACTGTCCATTGAGTATTAGTACCAAGCAGTAGGCATTAAAACCATTTATCAGTTTGTATCAAATGCTTGCCTGGATGAAAAAGTCAGCTTCCTTGAAACACTTCACAGAGCGAGCTAGTCCCAGAGACACATTCACTGACAGTGGTTAAGCAGCTCCTTCCTCTGCAGACACCAGAGAGTAGTCCATAAAAAGGTCAGTCTAAAGTTAGCTGGCAATGCAAATGCTGTCAAATGAGAAGGGAATGGGGATGGGACGAGGTACCTATTAACAGGATCACATACCAGGATTGGCACAGCATCCACTTTCCCTTAGGGGAACCCAGATTAAATAGGCTATCCCCAAATGCCAGCTAAAGGCTACTGCACCTGTTGCACAAGGGAACAGAGACACACGCAGAGGCTGACGGTCCTCAACCCCCTCCATACACACAAATTCTGTTTTCAGCAAAGCAATGTCCAAGTTCCCCTAAAGCCAGCTCCACCTGTTGAACCTTCTCACTCAGGCAAGTAGGGAAACAGATGAAGCAGTACCCTTCCCCCAGGACACAGAGGAGGCTCTGCATCTCAAGGTACGGGCAATTCTTGCCAGCAGGCACACCAGAGACGTGCTGAGAAGGCCCTGGCAGTCAGACATGGCACAGAGTCCGACCCTCCCAGCTCTCTCCTGCACTGCCTGCCGGCTCCTCAGCTTCCCGCAGCTCCAACAGCTCTGCTCAGCTTTTGTTAACAGCAGAGCTTACCTGCTCGACTGGAAGAAACAGGGAACCAACCCCCAGCCCAAACGGGCTCATCTCAAAGGCCTGTAGGCAAACGGGGCAGCCCGATACAACAACCTTGCACCG
>NW_009605706.1:76034-78746 GCF_000690535.1 Cariama cristata | reverse complement strand
GCCCCCTAATTGAAAAGATTACATTATAAGGGGTGAATTTTGTTATCCGGCTGCAGAGTCCTGCCTGAGTAGTAAATAACCTCAATATTATAATAATTAAGTTATTAAATAAGCATTTCCCAACTGCTGCTCCCAGACCTCTGAGCCAGGGTATCAATCAAAGGATATTGTTTAATTGAGCTCAGTGATTACGCCGTCGCACTGCCACGGGTGGATCGGTGCTCTGTGAGCGAGCGAGGCACGCGGAAAACTCTCAGTGACGCTGGTGTAAAGCTGTAGCGACCCTATTTGCTCCAATAGTATTTGAAATAACAGTGGGGTGCTTGCCAGGTAATATTGCCATTAAACCGCCCAGGCAGCAGCATCCCTGTGCTGCAGCTCCATCCGCACCTGGGAGCCGCGCTCAGCGCCGTGACCGAAGGCTCTTCGGAGGGCTCCGTCAATGTGTCGCAAACACGTGTCTTCCCAGCACCTCCTGGAAAAAAAAAAAAAAAGAATAAAAGTACTGGGTGGAGGCGCTTTGTTAGGAGAGTGACTCAAAGAAACACCTGAAAAGATTATCTCCCTGTGAGCACAAAAGCAGTTTAGCCTCAGTTTATGTAGACTGGAACCGGTGATCATTGCTGAGTTTACGGGAAAACACCTTTAATACCTCGGTCATTACCTGCTGACGGGGGTACCACCGATGCATCAGACAGAGCCGTACTTAAAGACAAACATTGCAGCTCGCTGGGAAACGTTTCCAGGGCGTGTACCGCCCTGCAGATTCACAGCAATACTTGCAAAATGCAAGAACAGACTACAGCTGCCAATAATAAGGTGATTATTAGAGGCAGGAGGCAACCAAGAGCAGGTTTCTCCCAGATCTGGGCAATTTCCCATTTTTTTGGTATACGGCATCGTCGCTGGCAGGTGGCGATGCTGGAAAAGAGCCGGGTGATTTCAGAACCCAGCGAAACCGCGTGGTCAACAGCTAGGAAAATCCTGTTGAACAACAAGAGAATTATTTTTTTTTCCTCAAGGAAGCAGGAAAACATCAGAGGGAATGATAAACCAGCCAGTTAATTAATGCTTTTATACCTGCCCAGTGAGACGATGCATATCGTGATCACTCGTTAGGCAGCACCCACGGCCACGGCGGTGCGGACGGGTTCATCAGGGTCCCATCCGAAGGTCGTTAAATCAACGAGTCTTTTTCCTGATGGGCTTTGGCTCATCCCTGGGATGCGTACGGTCACCACCAGCATCCCGCTCCACCGCCGGGCTACGGTGTCATCCCAGCCCCTGAAAGTGAATCATCCTGAATTAATCACAACAATTAATTAGGCTTAGGTTCAGAGAAATGCAAATCCCTCTTCCACGAGGACTCGTGCAACCACAGAGCTGACCCGCTGCCACCGACGGCGTGCCGAGCAGCCGCGGTCCGGCACGTGGGCTACCCCGCGGCGGCTGGGGACATTCCTGTAGGGATTCCTCCGATTCCTGCCGTGGGAAGGATTCCTCTCCGCTGCCTGCCAATTGCAGATATAAATAATGAAGCACTGATTAGCCCTTTCCTACTCGGACAGGGAGGAAGAGGGATGGGAAATGGTGCTATTTCTGAATGCAGAAACTGTCCAGCAATTAAATCACGGTGACCACCCCTAGCCGTGCTAATAATAAGGCACAGGACTTATTTTTGCGCTCGGTTGCTTCACCCAAACGCGGGCTGGAGCGGGGACTGAGGAATCCGGACCCTTGGGTTTGATTTTTACCTTTGCTTTGTTAGCAACCTTTACTCACAAACCTCGGCGACTGTTTCAGGACTGCTCTGCACATCTAGATAGGTTTTTTTAATATTAATTTTCCCAGGTTTGGTTATATACCTTGAGGCTTTGTTAGTCTGAAACTCTTGGAAAGTTCTTGTTTCTGTCTTCCTTCAAAGTCACCGTTTTTCAGCCAACCCAACCCAAACTCGGCGGCCTCGCCAGCACAGACGTCCCCTGCTGCATCCCAGCGAACCGGTGATGCTCCCCCGGGCTGCCGTGCTGAGGTACGGTTTGCGTGTTTGAATAAATCCCCCTCTAAAACAAACAAGCAAAAATCCTTTGGCCTAACATCCATAAAACTGCCCAGCCCTCGAAAATGCCCCACTCAATACGGAGTCCTCCTCGGCTCCGAGTTTCCGGCATCGCGGTGAAGCAGCATCTCTGCCAAAGCCACCGGTGATCCCGGCATCCCTCCCCCGTCCCCCTTCCTATTCCCTTGGGCTGCCGCAACCGCCCCAGCCGGCTCGTCCCCGACCCCAGGGACGGACAAGGGTGATTTATTCGCCCCAAACTCCGCAGTAACCTGCGGTAGTTTCTTTCCGAGGCTGCCATTTAACAACCAGCAAGCTTCAGCGGTTGAACTGGGATTAGCATCGCTCACTTGGGGCTCTTAGCCTTGCTGCCTGCCTGAATAAGGGTATTTGGGCAAACCAGCTGCTGAAACAAGCAGAATTTTTAACAGTGCCTCCCCCAAAACGGTTGGGTTTTAACCCAGACCCGTGTGACGGTGCACAAGCGTCGGCGGGGTGACGGCATAAGCAGCTGATGAGTTGCTGCAATGACCCCCATCGCATCTCGGCTGCATTTTTGGTGGGCAAAGCATTTCCACTCCAGCCAGCCCTTTTGCCCCGCACACTCCCATGATTGCACCAGCATCGGGGCCGTTTCTTGAGAAATCGGAAGA
>NW_009605706.1:73788-76013 GCF_000690535.1 Cariama cristata | reverse complement strand
AGAAGCCATCCCTGCCTGCCCGGGCCCTGCAAGAGGCACGTGGGAAGACGGGCAAGAACGCGCCGGCTGCCCCGGTGACTCCTCCGGTGACTCAGACCCCACCTCACGCACCCGGTCCTTGCACGAGAACACGAGGACTGCGCCTCTTTGCACCTCGCCGAGGTGTCGCTCGGCGGAGAAAGGGCCGGGTTGGTCACCGGGGTTATCGTTTCCAGCCGTATAAGGGAAGCCTTTGGATCACGTCCGGAATTGCATCGGTCATCACGTCACGCTGCAGAAACGGGGAATAGCTGGCAGGTTGGCTGCTGTCGATAGCGTGGGAGGAATGGGTTACATCAGCAGTTACAAACCCAGCGATTTTCCCTCTCTGCGAGTTCCTTATTGCCTGTACAGGAGGTTTCTCCTTCTAAAACCGGGGGTTGTCCCCCCATGTATTTTCTACCATTTCTGTCAGCTCATGTGAAATAGGAGCTGCTGCTTAAATCCAGCCCCTTCTCCCATTGCAGGTCTATTCCTTTGCTCCAGTCACTTTTTCAGAGATTAAAAAAAAAAATCTCATTTTGCCACATTTGGGGGTTTTATGCTCGTCAGCACCGCAAAAAAGAGTTCAGCCCCAAAAAGGGACGCTGCTCACGCCCCACCAAAGAGCTGCGTCTGTCCTCAGCCCGTCGGCAGAGAAGTGGGGTGCAAAGGACGGACCCGGGCTGGTCGGGTTCAGCCCATCCCCATCCCCTCTCACCCGGGCTGGGCAGCATCTCCTCTATGGAGATCGTGTAAATATTTTGGAAACAAAAGCTTCTGCACCAGGTTCAACCCGAAAAGGTGGGTGAACTCAGGAGACAGGGATGCAGCAAGAGATAAAGATGCTGAGAGCGGCCGCGAAGCATCCACTAACTCGGAGTGGTTGGGACATGCCGTCCTATTTTCTTGGAGACTGTGGCAGTATTCACTGCTCCCTTAGTAACCAAACATTTGCATCTGTATTGAGTATAGCAGCAAATATGCATCGATAAGCCCGTACAGGCTGCCGCAGGTGTGTTTTCGGCGACAGCGCTCGCTTTGGCAGCTCATCGAGGATAATTGCAGGATGCTGCATCGGTAATTTGTGCACGCCCAAGCGCACAGTTTCAATCCCGCCGTTGCTCAGCTTTTCGTTCTGCAGGTGGCAGGTAGACCCTGGCCTGATTAATTTAAATGTGGAACAACTTACAAAGAATTTTTGTCTTTCGGGAAAAGACGCGATATGCTTTCTTTTTCGCTGTTCCCCCACACTTGGAAACCTCGCTGGGCTCAGCGATGGGTTGAGCAGCGTTCAAAGCTGAGAGCACAGAAGAGGGTTAAGTTGAATTGGGATATATTTTTAGCTCCCTATCTAAATCTTCCAGGAGCCGTTAGCCAAGTATTTTCATTGCTTGTACCGTGGGGTTCTTAGCCTGACATGTTTTGTATGACAGAGGATGAAGAAAAGTTTCCTGGTGGGAGCTGGTGATGGGAATACTGGCTGTGCCTGGCCTGGGCACCCCCCTCAGCACCAGGGCTGGGTTCCCTCCGAGCATCCCGCTCCCTGGGCAGGCTCCTCTTCCCTCCCCTCCTTCTCCCCAGCACGGGACAACGGGGTCTGCCCTACAGAGGGGACCCTGTGCGCTGTCGCACCCTGGACCGCTCCAGCCCTCCGCCTCTCATCCTGAACCCGGAGGGATGCTCGTGGCGGCCGCAGGAAAAGTTGGTGTCAGCGGAGTGAGTCAATGAGCCGAAGCTGTCGGAGCTGCTCCCCTCTTGGATTTCCCAACGCCCTGGGAGGGATCCTCGGGTGGAGCGCCGTGACAGCTGAACGCCCAGCTTTCGATGAGTCCCAGCCCGTAACGCAGCCTGGCGGCACATGGCTGGTAAACACCTTTCCACTGCGCCAGCTGATGCAGTCACCGAGCTCGTTATGTCAAAACTGCTTACAGCAGGCAAAGTACGGACCCAGGGAGGAGAAATATTAATGACCTGGCGCTCGGGAGATGTGCCTTTAATGGCTGATGTCATCATTCGGGAATTAGTTTGTTGTCATCAAATATTAGGAATAATTAAAGGACGGTGCTGGGTTTAGAACGCATTCATATTTGCTCATTAAGTAAGATTTTAAAAAAACGGCCTGGGAGAAGCTGCAGGGATTGAAGGCCCGAAGAACGGCTCGGGGAGTGTCCCGACACACAGCCGCCGGGACGATGTGGCAAGCA
>NW_009605706.1:73554-73757 GCF_000690535.1 Cariama cristata | reverse complement strand
ACAGCTGCTCAGCCGCCGGGACGATGTGGCAAGCACCAGCGCCAACACAACAGATAACCAGGGACACCAACGCAACCCATCATCACAAACGCACGTTAGGGGCTGAAAACGAGATTTTTATCAGCCGAGACTTTTATCCTGGGGCGCTGGTTTTTTGGCTTTCGTCGCTACCCAAGGCTGTAATTTGCGTTCAAGCCCCAGAG
>NW_009605706.1:73246-73476 GCF_000690535.1 Cariama cristata | reverse complement strand
GACAGCAGCCCTCCCCCCAGGGCCACGCGCCGAGGGTCACCGAGGTCCTGTTGCCACAACGCTTGGGAAAGGACAAGCGCTAAATGGGATTATTATTAATAACAGTAATTATTGGGGTTATCACGCTTACGGCAAGGATCTCTGCATCTCAATGATTCAAGCCCGGCAGCCCATCAATCAGCGGGTATCCCTGGCTGCCCTGCCCTCCGCCTCCTCCCCCAAATCAAAGC
>NW_009605706.1:72491-73184 GCF_000690535.1 Cariama cristata | reverse complement strand
TTCATTGTGATGTTGGTGTGTGGGTGTTTCGGGGTTTGGGTTTTTTTTTGTTTTGTTTTGGTTTGGGTTTTTTCTTTTTTTTTTTTTTTTAAAAAAAAGCCCAGCCTCTCTTCATATATCAAAGCTGAACTTAAACCACGAACAGCTTAATTTTTGCAATTTCGGCTTAATATATGCTCTTTTCTATATCGTACACCTTCCCTAGTGGAAAAAGGCTGTAGAGGTATGTTATCCTGCTTCCCCAGTGGCATAAGTTTAATACAAAAAAAAAAATAATAATCAATGTGTTACCCCCCCCGAGCAAGTCAAGGTTAATTGCAGCAGCCCCAAAAGCAGACCTGGGCTCGCTACATCAAAACCGTTTTTTTGGCCTCCCTGGCCGCCCGTGGGTCACCGAGGACCGGCCGAAGGCTCGCGCCAGGTTTGGCTGGAGCTCGCCCACAGCTCAGCGCTGTGACTCACCTAAAAGCAGTTTGTATTTTACAAGGGAAGGGATCAGGCTGAGTCAGGTAGAGGAGTGTCGGGGCGGTGGCACCTTTCCAGAAGGAAGCCCCTGCTTTTTTTGGGGTGGGAAATCCATCGCCAGGTGCCTGATGCTCCCAGGGTGGTGTAGGAAGGGGCTGTGTGGCACCCGGGTGTGCAAATTAGGCAACAGGGAACGTGTCTGATCCCTCCCGGGTCCGTGGCAGCGGT
>NW_009605706.1:72135-72463 GCF_000690535.1 Cariama cristata | reverse complement strand
AGGAGATTTGGAGAGAGATTGTGACTCCCACTGCAAATTGGGGACCTGTAGCAACAGAGCCTGGGTGCAGGGAATAGCACCAAGCCCGGGATTATCCTGCTCGAACAAAGGCTTAATAAGCACTAGGAAAATAAATAAAATCTTGCGAGAGGCAGCGGCCGGACCCCTTTACACACCTCTGTGGCCTGAAAGCCGCGTTCCCCAGCCCGGTCGCCAGCGCTGCTGCCTTTTGTGGGGGTGATGCCCGGCGGCCCCTGAACTGCCTCGGGTCTCAGCATTAAAACACAGCGCAAGGGCTTCCCCTCGATGTGTCGCTTGTACCGTTTGA
>NW_009605706.1:71349-72074 GCF_000690535.1 Cariama cristata | reverse complement strand
GATCTCTGCCAATCTCCAGGTTTTTGATACAAGGGATGGAGCTGGCGGTTCCTCCCCAAGCTGAGCGGTTGATGTGAACGAGCTGGATCAGGTCTGCCAAGAAAATCTGCAAATGGGGGTTTAATCGTTATTTTTTTTTCCCCTCTTGGAAAGCAGCAAGGGAGTGACTGTTCCTGGTTCAGTCGGTCGCAGCTGGCTTCTCCCAGCAACTTCATGTACCGGGGGGGGACACACACCCCTGAAGTGATTTTGTACTTAACTCACCCAAACATCTTCTTCAGCGATCCTTGCAAGCTGCGTGGCTCGTTTTCCCCCGTGCCCTCGATTCTGTATGCCCGAGCTGTGAATCATCCCCGCTTGGGGTGATAACGTGGCCAGGCTGTGCCCCAGCGATGCGCAGCACACACACCCCTGAAGTGATTTTGTACTTAACTCACCCAAACATCTTCTTCAGCGATCCTTGCAAGCTGCGTGGCTCGTTTTCCCCCGTGCCCTCGATTCTGTATGCCCGAGCTGTGAATCATCCCCGCTTGGGGTGATAACGTGGCCAGGCTGTGCCCCAGCGATGCGCAGCAAACAACTCGAGGCCAATCTTGATTTTCTCAGCTGGAGTCGGGCAGGGAGCAGAAACGCGACCCAAGGGGGGGCTTCTAATTAAGCTCACGCAGACCAGGGGAAGTCTCCAGAGATGCGCTGGGAAAGCTGCTCCTCGGGCCGGCCGGGTG
>NW_009605706.1:37248-71324 GCF_000690535.1 Cariama cristata | reverse complement strand
TGGGGAGGTATTTTGGTAAAATAAAAAACATCAAACCCCATTTCAGCACATGACACAAACTTTTCTGCCAGGGTAAGCACAAGCTGTGCTGTAGGAGCTGCTTTCATGTGGTTCAGCGCTCAGCGGCACACGTCGGGTGTCTCGCTTCTCCGCTGTAGGCTCCCTGAGCACCGACGCAACATCACCTTGGCAGAAACCAGCAATGCTTTCGTATGAAAGGGGTTTTTGCTGTTTAACACCAAGGTAGCCTTCGGTACAGGGTGTGCTCACACGTAGTAAGACTCCCCAAAAACTTTGTCCAAAGGGAGAAGAGGGTTCTTGCTCCAAATTTCTGCATTGGAGACTGCAGCCCCGAGATGTGCCCATGTAATTGCTGAGGCTCCATCACGGTCTTGCTGAACGCACATAATCCACGTGTCCTTCCCCTGCCCGAAAAACAAGCCATGCAGACACGCGTCCAGGGAGATAAATCACTTTTCCTGCATCGGAAAAAGTCCACGGAATCTCTTATGGCATTGAAACATTGCAGCTCACAGCGTGTTTATGCTCAGCAGCTCTAATTAATCGTTTGTTTGAAAACACTTCCAGGCAATTGCAGTAAGAGACAAAACACAGGAGAGAAACTTGGATGGAGAGCTAGTCGGAAGCGTCGGTAGCAGGGCAGAGAGGAAGGCTTCCCATCCTGGCGGGACAGCTGTTGGAAAGAGCACCCAGTCGTGCAAAGCTTCCAGAAGGGCACTTGCCCAGCTTGAAAAAGGGAATTACGAAGGGCAGAGGCAGCAGGACAAAGGAAACCACCCTGAAACACAAAGGGGAAGGTCAAGGGCTTCCCACCTTTCCGGACCCAGCCCCGGTCACCCGGCGGTTTTGTTCGGGTACCGCCTGCCCGATGGGGTTGTGCGACGACAGGAGCGAGCCGTGGCAGCGGCCACAAAGGAATTGAGGCTGACGGGGGCCTTTTTACCTGCAGCAGGCACGAGACCCCAGCCCAGCCCCACCGAAGCCGGTGCCCGCGGCAGGGCTAGGTGCTTTGTTCTCCCTGGGAGGTGTCATTCCCAAGATTAATTAATAAACGATCACTGGAATTCGCCCCAGTGCGAACAGCCGTCTCAAGGATGTCAGATCATCTCGGGGAAGCTCTTCCCCATGAAGTCAGGTTCAAGGCAATCACAGAGGTCACACTGGCTCTCATGCATCCCAAAGGATTTTTTTCCCCAAAAAATGTCCTTTGCAAAGAAACTTGTTTTGGAGAGGGGGTTGACTCTCTATTGTTCAGTCAGTGGCTTGGTTCATCAGTTTGAGTCATTTTACCCGTTTTGAGGCTTTTTCCCTCAGTCCCGCTCCTCTCTTATTTCTAATTTAAGTAAGACACTCCCCCCGAAAGTCTTTGCTGACTTCCCCAGCCCACGGGGGACTCCGCAGCCCGGAGCGCATCGCCTTTGTGCAGTACTGAGGAAGCCTGAGCCTCTGTGCGTGGCCTGCGTCAGCTGAAACTTTCCCAAGCACTTTTGTTCTTGTCCCTCTCTAGGTCTTCGGGGGCTGTTGCCGTTGTTACTGTTGGTCTTTAGTCCCCCCCAGCTCCTCTGCTCCGCGGAAGCAGCATCGTCCTGTTTCCACCTTCTTTCTGAATCTGGCTTCCCCGTAAGTCACAGCCCTCTTGTGCTCTGGGCAGGGAGGCACTCCATACGTCGTCTTTATTTTCCAAAATACATCTTTGGGCCTTCGCAAAACCATCTAGAATAGCTCCGAGTAGTTTATTGCAACTTGCTTATACTTGCAAGGGCACAGTTTATGACTTCCCTTTAAGATCCTACTTCCTCGCAGTTGTAATAACATCGGTGATCAAATGGCGATCGCTTCTGCTCTTCGTTAAGTTTAAGGATCTGCTGATCCAACTGCACGGGTAGAAAAAGAATTATTTTGCTGGTGTAAACTTTACCAGTTCCTGCAACAGCAGAGACTGTTTTCACAAAAGACCTGTGCCAGCATAAACGGGGCTATACCAGGATTAGCATCAGCAAAAACCGGAGCTACGCTAAGTTACCTTGTCAGGTAAGCTGAAGAAAGGTACTGCGCAAGGTATTTGTAACATCCTCCTTCATGCCAGTGAGGCAACAGCTGTGAAGCAAAAGCTGAGGGCCCGCCTGGCACGGCCAGGCTCCAGCTGAAGGGGAAAAGACTTATTTTTCTATGAAAAGACAATGAGCAGGTAAGCGAGGCAGCCTGGTGTCGCTCCCCAGCTTTCCAAATCACATCAATAGTTCTTGTCTGGACCTTAACCAGTCAATCTTACACAAATGACAAAGTCAAAATGCGGTGGGGTTTCAGTCTTGCACCTGAACTCTCCATATTGCGAGAACCTGTAGAACCACAGCCATAAAAACCTGGTTTCTCGTTACCTGTTCAGTGCTGCTGTCAGGAATCAGACCGATTTGGAAGGTCATTTACTCAAAAAGGGGTTTTGTATTGCCCAAGCTACCGTACACCGGTATCAGTACGCAATGCTTGTGCATCCACCCAGAGGTATATTACAGCTGCTTCTTTGGAGAGAAGACTGTTAGGTTTGACTTTACAGTGCTTTTAAAACAAGGTGTGTTTTTCTCTTTTATGTGGTTAAAAGGCCGGTGAAGCGCAGTATCGCTGTACTAAAGAAGAACCAACTCCACACATTAGCCCCGCTCCCGTACCTTCACAAGGCAAGACAGTCACCCAGCCGACAGAGCACCCCACTGCCATGTCCTCGAGTCCCACTAACCCAAGCTTCTCGAGGTGGTTCGCTATTCAGTACTCCTCCCCAGAAGCAAATCCGACTGCCAGGAGTGACATAAGCACCCATGGAGGAGAGAAGAAAAACACTGCGTCTTCACCCATTTGCTAATTGCCAAATCATAATGCATGCTCAACACTAACAAAAGGCATCAAATAGGTCGCTGAGTTATTCAGCCTCTAAAATAATTATTATTTATGGGATGGGACTGTGTTAGGATTGCGGAAATTCAAGTTCAAACAGAGACGAGGAAGACAGGGAAAGCTTTATTGGATTCCAGCTTAACCACGTGTCAGCTGGGTTACAGGACAGCAGAACTGGTGGTAAAGGTAAGTTAGCAGCATGCACAACTGGGTGAGAAAAGGCAAGGCTGTATTCAAAGCAGGTGCTTGGCTTCGGGTCAGGCCATGCACCCCAAAATGCAAGCTATCCAAAGGGCAAGTGGCCATCTCAAGAAGTGCACAGTGTCTATTTTTCATGCATTTTGCTGAAGCTGGAAATTTTACCAGAGAGAGAAAACAAATTTGATGTGAGTAGCACCCCTCTAGAGGTAACATCGCCATCAGTACTATGCGACCGGAGGCAACAACATGCGCGCCTGCTTTGAATACAGCCTTCGCGAGAGCAGAGTCAGGAAAGACACCGTGGTCTGCAAGATGCCTTGGGGAGGGGTAACACGAAGCGCCAGGGGAGAGGACTGCGGCCGGGACAGCTGCCCTCACCCAGGTGAAGAAGGGGTGGAAGGAAACACTGTCCTTGCTGTCCACGAGTCTCTAAGGCTCATGTCCCACAGGGGAAACCTGCTCCGCATGTACAATCAGTAAAGACAGGGTCAGTTTGCTTCCTTGCTCACTACGAGCCTTTTGTTTCCTGTACCTCCTTGTCCAGACTACGGGCCGGAAAGAGCAGCCGCTCTGAGCCCTGAGAGAAGGAGCTCTGAAAGAAAAGATGTGAAAGAACTTGGCATTTAGGCTACTGCATGGTTCAAGTACTAGTCAAACCCATCTTACCCATTTGTTCGATTTATTTCATTTCAAAGAGGTGCACACTAAAGCATTAAGATTTACCGGTTTGGATTCCTCTCTGTACAAGTTCTTTCAACCAGCTTGAATACACAAGGCTTTACAGATAGAAGCACTGAAATACAAGATAAAACAAA
Organism: Cariama cristata; assembly: GCF_000690535.1. NCBI lineage: Eukaryota > Metazoa > Chordata > Aves > Cariamiformes > Cariamidae > Cariama > Cariama cristata. The sequence goes on along the minus strand of NW_009605706.1, from coordinate 67,398 downwards.
TCTAAATTCCAAATCACTCCAAGAAGAAAAAATGGTAGAAAATAAAAAAAAACAAACCAAAAACCAACAAAAACCCAAAAAACTGCAGCACTCCTCAGGGAAGGGACAGACTGCACAAGGAGGAACACAAAGGGATGGAAGGCAAGCTAGTGTAGTCTCTGCCCAACGCTTCTTTGTGCTGGCGGCTCAGGGGATGGAGTTCAAAAGATCTTTGAGGAAGCTGTCGGGATCATTGATTTCTGATAAGAGTCCTTTAAACAAAAGAAGACAATACAGAATAATTAGATCCACAACACGGTTTTTCCTGCCCACATCAGGGATTTGGGCTAGGGCACGTGTAAGTTAATAATGACAGCTGCAATGTTATTTTAAGTATGGACAAGACGAAGATAAACCCTTGTTGGATGCATGTGCAGAAGGGACCAAAGTGTGTACATGAAATCCATATGGCCCTTGCTCTTGTGCAGCAGAGCTACTACAGGGATCCTGCCTGGCAGCTCCATACGTGGGACAGTGAGAGACTGGCCTGGGGCACAACTAACTTGTGACAGAAGTAAGAGTAGCTTCTCTGCACATTAATTTTCAGCATCTCCTGACTCCTGGGGATACCAAAATCCCTACGGCAGGAACCCTCGCCGCATTGAACTGCTGCCTCTAGCACATGGTCACAGCTGTTTATCAGCCTTCAAACCACATATACCCCAAACCACCTTCAAGCTGTGATGTAAATATGTACATTTAACAGAGCAGGGGGAGGACCCGCAGGATGAGGTGAGAGAAATTTTCCTGTCTGGGGATGCTCAAGCATGTCTCCCAATTGTTTTTGAAATAGCTTAGGCCATAGCTGGAGTGCCGAGGTCTCCTCCTCTCGCTGCCTCGTACAAACAAGCTGCTGCAGCAGTGTCAGGAATGCTGCTGTCTCAAGCAAGCGGCAGTCATGAGTTGCATAAGACAGCCTATAAAAGGGAAAGCGCACACTTACCAGCCACATCCAAAAACTCAGAAAACGTTTCAACTGGCATGAATTCCTCCTGGAAGGTTTTCAGGGCCTTGTCTGCAGCTTCGTGTATTGGCATGTCATTGTGTCGTATGAATTCAGCAAGAGAGTAGGACCAGCCTCCCTCCGTGTTACTGGTAGGCACCTTCTACAAGAGGGGAAAATGGGACCAAATCAGCCCGAAAAAATAACTATTTAGAAGAATAACTGCAAACCCTGATGCCTTCTCCTGTTGCTTTTGGACTTGCATCCCCTGCCTCTTGTAAACAAGCCACATAGACAAAGTTACCCCAGAAGTGACTTTATAATCTTTTTGTACAGGATGCAAATAAGGTCACAGGCAAATTCTCACCCTAATTATTTAACCCTCTTTGGAAGCTGCAAGATTCTTTCTGGTGGATGCCCCTACCTCCTTCCTTACCCAACCGTCTCCCTGGTGCAGCTCTGGATGTCCTTGCTTTAGCGAACCATGATCAGAAAAAAATAAGCAAATACACAACACAGGAGGAGTGCTGCAAACTGGAAAAGCCTCTCAATTGTTTAGATACCAAATTGCAAGGGGACAGTAAGGACAGGCAACCTCTTGCAGCCTTGCTGCTCACAGAAGGTGAGTTTTATGTTTACAAGAATCTCAGGAAAAGGGGCATCAAACTCCATCTTCTATTTCAAATGTGTGTAGTTGTTCGGGTTACAAAGCTGATACAGATGAATTTCAATGTTTTTTTCTTACCTTGAACATGTTGTAAATGAGATCTACTAGGGCCCAGAAGAGAAGGCCAGAGCGGTATGTTGCGTATTCCTTCACTGTCTTATCTGCCAGTCTAGAAAGATAATGAAATCAATCTTTGAGTTAATCACTTTACTATGCTTTGGTAACCAATTTGATGAATAGCATGAAAGCTGAAACGGCCAAAAAGCCTATCAATAATACACATGGGGAATGGCTCTGAGTAAGCTTTGCTGTGTGCTTTTGGATACGAAACAAACATTAGGTATCCGTGGTTTCTGTGCAACGATTCCTATGGCTAGGAAGTCACTTTACCAGCTGCACCTAGCATAACCAACGCAGGTTAGCCAACAAAACCGTATTTCACAGGAAGAAAACAAGCAGAGAGGAGGCGTACTGCTAAGATTATGTAGGAAGTCAACAGCAAAGTTGGAAAAAACAACACACAGCCCCCATCTGTATGCTCCTACTTGGAGTACAGCAGATTCCTGAAGAAATAACAAAATCTAGGTTTGAGTCACAGTCTGTATCAATGGCAGAGAACGTATTTTTGCTTCTAACTCACAAAAGTGTTTCTGAAAGACTCTGAGGGAAACATCTTGTCCTTGAAGAAACAGAGGCATTTCCATTTAATATCTTCTTGGTTATTCTATTGCCATGAAAGGACTTCTTTTGGAAATTCAGCACCTGGCTGAAGAAATGCTATAAAAGGTACAGAGCTGTCCTGGGATAACAGCTCCCAAAGTTTACAGGATTAATCACAAACAAGTTCTGGCAAGGTGGAACCTCCTGCCAGCAACTCTAATGGGTTTGGAATTTTCTTGCATGCGTTTCTCAGGTACATCTGCCTCCATCACATGCCGCTTCCTGCTCACCACTTAAAAGCTTTGGGAAAAAAAAAAAAGTGCCCTTTTTTATGCATCCAGAACTAGCTCAGCTGCCACTGACTCAAGTCAGCAAGACAAAAGGGTATATTCTCATCACGGGTCCAACTGCAATCTGCCACAAACTGGGTTTTTTTTGGGGAAATGAACATTTTGCTGCTCTTATTCTAAAAGGCTACATTTGTGCGTCTGCCCTTAAAACAGACAGCTTGGTAGGTGGCAGCCTGCTTGGGCAGCTAGGCTTAATTATTTAAAGGAAAACCAATTAGTAAAGGTGACTAAATTTCCACGGGAAGAACAGCAACTCAGAGCGAGGCTAATTCTAGACTCCCAAATACTGCAAGACAGAGTTTCTTTTCATGTGAATGGTTTTGATCTAATTGGAGTCTGCTCCTTTAATTGAAAACTAAAAGGCCCTTGTGGGTTAAGTCTGGTAGCTACCTTCTGGAACAGCTACTTCAGATAATAGCTGCTGCATTTTCATTAATGTAAGCTGGTTCAGCCTCATCAGCTACACATGGATTGCCACCAGAAAGTTAGACATTAACACTGTGGGAGCCATGCTTCTCTCATGAATATTTTAGAAAGGTCACAGTCAGGAGCAAAGGGAAAAAGATCAGAAGGATATTTTCCTCCCAAACTCCAGACGAAAGCTATACTGAAAAGTGTCTCTAGCATTTTTCTAGTCAGAATTCTTGGTTCAGTAATAACGAGCAGGTAATTGGTCACTTGATTCAGTTCTTTGAAATGTGTAAATTATATTTACAAAAAAAGAACAAACCCAGAACTCCTATCCATTCTGCTGATTTCATCTTTGGGTTTAAATACAAAGTGTTTCTAAAACACGGAGGGTGCTGAGCATCTCTCGCTCGTCTTGCAGACAGACTGCGATAGCTGTAGCTCCTGGCAGAGACAGAAGACTTTTTTGGCTAGATTCTCCTCAAATCTGTCTTACACTGACTCATCCAGCTGAGCAGCTAGATAAAACACCTAACCACAGGATAGGGCACAGGCAGTATTTGTTGCCTTCATTTAAATGTGAGGGAAAGTAGCATACTGCCTGCATCTTCATTAGTAAGATTTACAGGCCCTTTTTAGGATCACGAGTTGACCCTCAGCTGCTTTTAGATGCACTGTTGGTTCCTATAGCGACTTCTCTCCATCTCCCCCAGTAACGGTAGCAGCGAGTCCTTGCGTCTCTCTCACCTTCAGTCCACACCACCCCGATGTACGCTGAACAGCGGTGCTCCCAGATAACACCCTTGTACTGCATCTAACGTGGAATGCTAATTTTAATCTTTTGTATGCAGATGTGTTACTCTGATGTTACAGACACTGGCTTCCTCTTTGCCTTAGCTTACAAATTCAAGATATTGGCACTTATCTGCAGAGCATTTCACCGTCCATCACCCTCTTCCTGATTTTCCACAAGAATAAATAAGCAGAGACCTTGGAAATAAGAATTGCCATATTTCTATTTCTGAGAGGTATTACCAGTGGAAGGCTTTGTGCTCTCTTAGTCTGCAGGGATTAAAGAAAGCCCTTGAATAAACCTTGACATAATTCCTGAGAACTATTTCTGAGTGTTTTCCCCTGAAATTCCCGAGATTGGATGGTTTAGCTGGAAGTTTCTTGCTATGTCTGTTTCAACACGCTTTTATTACACACATGCTTAGAGAGAAGCTGGGAAAGAAAGAGAATCATTTACTGAGGGTTTTAAAGAACACCAAACATCCACAGCAAACCCACACAGGGGCCTTCCTTTACCAGTCTCTTTCGCAGGCCACACGAAAAGCTGCACGCCCTTGTGTCTGAGAAAACAGACCTCCACAGTAATATCTCTTGCAACTGTTAAACCCCCTTTCCCACAACTCAGGCAGGGTGGTGGAAATAGGAGACAGGAACACAGAGCAGGCTGAGCTTGAACAGCAGAAACTGGCACAGAAATCAATACGGGAGCCCCTTTAAGGGCTCTTTCACTTTTGATGCCTCTAATAGCATTGATGCATGCTGTGTTGTGTGTTACTACAATGTAATGACTTTATCAAACACATAATTAATGTCATCAGAATAAGAATGCCCTTTAAGGCGACTTAGAATAATAATGACTTTATTCCTAATTATGACAGCTATTTAAAATCATCTTTTCAGAAACTAGAATTCCCCTTCCTTCTCTGGAAATATGTGCTTTTGTCAGGCAGGCACAGCCACTTATTCTTGTACTTCAAGTGCTTGACAGCTGCTATTGAGTTTTTTTTCTTTTTTAAAAGCAATGGCATTTGATTTCTATTTCTATTTTTCTATTTAAGGCAGCTGGTGCACTGATCAAAAGAGCACAGGAACAGGTTCTTCAGTAAGGCAAGCAGAGGGCACGCTAGCAGCTTTGAAACGGCACCCAACAGAAGTTACTCCAGCGTTTCACTTGAGGTGGGGGGGGAAATAAGCATCTTACCATTTCCTACTTTTAGCTACACTCCTAGGAAAAGCATCGTTTCCACTGATCAGCTGATCGACCCACTTCAAAAAACCATCCAGAAGCGAACGCTCCTGCTCATACCTCAGCAACGCCGAGTACAAAGCTACTCAGAAGAGTTAGTATCTGCTGTTCCAAAATATGCACGCTCCTTTCCTTAGCTCCCCACAAGCCACCCTGACTGCTGTGACGGGAACAGGAGCAAGCTGGCAGCTGCGGAGCAGCCGTGGGGCGGTGGCTAACCTGCTGGCTCCCCCTGGTGACACCACTCTCGCGTGGGAGGTGACGAGGAGCCTCTTGAGGATCTCCACTCGCATGGCTTTCCACTTCTCGGGGGGTGAGATGTGCAGCGCCAGCACGGTGTAATAATGGGGCCCGTCCACTTCGTAGGCACTCTCCACCCACTTCTCTTTGGGGTGCTCCAGGAAGCTCTGGAGGTTTTTCTCCTCCCTCGAAGTTGCTCGAGTTCTGAAACACAAGAAAAGCTTCAGCAGCTGCTCTGGTTCTTACATGTTAATTTGCTACTTCTCAGGACCTTTGAGGTAGTGCACTCGTGCAGTTCGACACAGGAAAAAGCAGTGCTAGCCTGGCACCATCAGGTTTTCCCCAAATTCATCCACTGGTTGAGCATTTGCTCCCAAGGAAGAATATAAGCCTAGCAAACTCACTTTCCCTTGGAGCTGCGAATGGTACTAGAGAGGTTTGCAAGGCAGTTGGCATTGCCCCAACAGAGGGCAATACTACTGTAGAGCTTTTTTTCTATTTTTTAGAGGAAAAATAGAGTCAGGCCAGCTAGTCCATGTGTTCAAAGTTGTACCATCTCCCATCTGACACTAAGCACGTGACTGCAGCTCCTAGAGCCAGACCTTAGAATCAATTTATGTTATTCATCTACCGCAAAAGCAATCACTGAGAAGATACAGGCCAATTTCAAAAACAAAAAGATAGTGTATTTACTGTAAGCTTATACATACGATTTTTTTCCCTTTCCCCTAGCTCCAGTCTCTTCAGTAGTTCTGACACCCCAGAGCTGACTGTGCAAACTCTGTGTTACAGTAGATTTTACAAAGTTGTAACACACTACCACAGTCTATTGCTCCACTTCATCAGGAAGATGCTGCCAGCCAGGTAGGGCCCTCGATTTTTAAGTCAGATATAATCTCCCTATGAGGAAGGTATAAAGCAGTATCCTAGCAGATAAAGTTGTGTCTGGTGTCAGTGTTGTGCGACCTTTTCATTTGCTACATGATGCAGCTGGTAGCCAACTAGTAGCTCTTCATTTTCTCCATTTAATATCAATGTGTCTTGAGAAAAAAATGTCTGGAAACTACATAATGCATTTTTATACAACAGCCGCACAGCGGGTTCAGGGCGCTCTGGTGCCAGTAAGCAGACTAACAAGATGAAAAGAATAGTTTCATTTATTTGTCTCCCAAGGGACTCAGAAAACAATAGCACAGGGATCTGGAGATAGATATTAAAAACAATAAACAAATTGTATTAGAGCCAAAACGTTGATTAGTTCCAGGCAGGAAAGTGAGAGAGATTTCATTGCACTCCATTTGGAGTGACCTTGGTTGAAGAGGCATGTATTTTAACATTTATACCCTCATCTAATTAGTATTACTTTCCAGTATCTATCTACACAACTGAAAGGTGTATGGGCATTACATTTTCATATGGGGTACTGTATTATCAGAGCCAGCTCATGCATTGCAAAGCATTTAGGTGCCTATACATTTGTACACTTAGACATAGTGTCAAGCCAAATCACGCCCTGATCTTATTATGCTTTGCATAAATAAGTTCTTACTGAAACACTTCAGCAGAAGTGTTCCTATGCTGTCGTTTATTGGTAAAAAAATAATAATAATAGAAAAAAAAAATCTAGAAAATGTCACGAAAATATGATGGACCTGAACCCTACAGGACAATTCCAGTATGTCAAAACTGGAAACAAAACTGATTATGTTCTTTTAATTCGGATAGAATGATACCAGGGTGAAGTTTTCAACTAATAACAATTACTTCATCATAGTCTCTCTTTTCTGTCTACTCCAGAGAAAATTAAGCTGGCAGTGTTGTTCACTCCAGAGGTAATAATTATATCTAGAATGGAAAGAGAAGCTAATTCCCAATTGCTTTTATTCAATGGGTTCCCTGTTATCCTGCAAGTTCAGGCAGCAACGCTTTACTCCAAACAATGTAAACCTCTAATAGTCTGCTATAGATGTGCAATTTGGTTCCTCATAAAACTTTTGTGCTATTTCCCATCTTTCTTGCCACATGCATGTAACAAAGCCCAGGCTGCAGCCCTTGTAGACCTTTCTGAGACTAAGAGTGGAAGGCAAAGGTTGCTGCTAAGAGAAAGGTACTGACGTGTTGAGGACGTAGAGCACCGTGTGGATTATGTATGGAATGAGGTGTATGTTGCTCTCCCTTCCTCCTCCTCCAGTATCTACGCTGAACGATTGCTCCATCGCAAAACGGAGAAATAGCAGTTTAATGTCATGGACATTGAGCTGGTAGGTGGGTTCCCGCTGCCCTGTGCATTCCTGGAGGTACGTGTTGTGTCTGAAAAACAGCAGCGTTACTTTATTAAAAACCCTTTAAAAACTTCAATAAAGTTTCCTCTTCCACACCACAGCTCAGAATCTGAGCAAGTATTTAATAGAAAAGCTTTAAAGAATAAGTAAGATAAAAATGCAATCACGGCTACCTTTATTTAACCTCCCCAAAAGGAGGCTCTTAGCTTACTCTGGCAAATCCAATTCCATCTGCATATATACATACACTCATCAATACTATCTCTTCCCATGTCCAGGGCTTGGGATGCAGCTCCCTGGCTGAAACGCATTAAAGATGTTACCGCTCCCGATTTCTAACGTGACTGTACAAACCCAGCAGAAAGTGGGCCAGAATACCGACAACAAGATGAACCATCTCCATCTGCCCAAGGTGAGTGACCAGGCCACTGTAACTCACTGCCATCCAACAGAGGTGTGGAAATCTAACACAAAGGAATCTGTTGGTGTCAGACGGCTTTGTTCGATAAAGCAGGGGGTCACTGGCCACAAATGAATCAATATTGTTACTGCACACTACATCTTCAGGAGTAACTGGGGGCTAAGGAGGTAATGACTTTATTTAGATGAAATCCAGAAGGAAACAGACACCTGCACGTTTTTAAGACATGTACTCTTGATGGCAGAATCTGAAATGGCTCAGGCTTACTAAGATTTAGCTGCCATCATCTTTGATTCCATGGTTTGAAACTAGCATGGCTCTGTGGTAACGTACTGACTCACCTACTCAAATGCAAAACAGCCCAAGAAGTAACTTTTTCTACTCACCGTGCTAAGCAAGTAGCAAAAGCAGACTCTGGCACATGAGGTCCCCAGACTGGCAGGAGCCCATTACACTTGGTGTTGGCATTTTGTAGGGCTGCACTCTCCCATTCTTCACGTCCGCGAGCAAGTCTGCATTGAGAAAGCAAGCCACAACCAGGCCAAGTCAGAAGTATGCACGTTTTTGTCTAAGAAACCGTCAAAAAATTGACAATTCCACAGCTTCTTTAAATTACGGACTTCACTTTTCAGCGTCCAGGCCTGACTTCTATTTGGCAAGTTAAAGCAGACCACAACAGAGAAGCCCATGGTTGTCACCAGTCTGCAAAGTGATCAACTCACAAGCAAACCCACCCTGAGTTACAAGGCCGAGTACCACGCTCACAAACCACCTTGGAAAATAACATCAACCACCACTATCCAGCTTGTGATCAGAACGTACCTTACAGCTGCAAGGTGACAATCGTAGTGGACAATGTTGAAGTGAGAGACTGTGCTGTACCCCTGCTGTTTTCGGGGCTTGTTCTCAAACTCCTCTAGTGCAACGCGTTTGGTGAAAGTATAAATACCTAGGACTTTCGTAGGCTGCAATAACGCAATAGCGATGTTAGAGATCACTCACAGCTGTAACAGTTCACACTTTGTACGTTTCGACACTGCACTGAACTTCATCTCTCATAGTCCCTACCTCAAACTTAGACTGAGCAAATCTTTTTTCCCAGCTTTCACTGGAAACATACTTCCACTTCCCAACCACCTCTGGAATTATTGATCCCAAGAACCAAACCTGAGATCTCCCGATCTCCCAGGGGCAATGCACCAACCCTTGTGCAGCCAGATACTGGCAAGTCCCCTCAGCTGGTGTGAGGGCTTTGCAAATGTATCTCACTTTACCTGAAACTTGTATCCTTCCCGGCAGATGCAGCAAGTCAGACCTGGTTCTTCTATAAGCTCCTCCATCTGTTTAAGCAGCGCAGTCTTGGTCACTACCTGACCCTTCTCATTTGTCTGAAAGAGAAAACCAGCTCAAGCAGGTTAAAAAGACAATGATGAACACCACCATCCCCACCACTGTAACTGGAATGCCCAACCCACTTCCCAGCCTGCTATTAGCAACCGTATTTACTCTCCCAGCAGCACCAGGCAAACCGTGGGCTTGAGCTCTGCAATATTTGTCAATAAATCATTTTACACAATTCCTTGTGTGGCAGTTTTAGCAAGAGAGAAATAAAAGATCATTAGATCTCCAGTCTGCCGTCAGTGCAAACAGACATTACCGTCATCCCCAGAGTGCCCAAGGCCTTCTGTCTCATTGCCATGGCCATACGCTTCTTCTCTGCACGCGTCTCCTTCCGGGCAGCGTCAATCTTCTTATTCACCTCTGGATGTTCCCTTAGTGCCTCCAGAAGATTCTCTGCTAACGTCCCGATCCCTTCATCACTGGACACCTGCTCCAGTTTGTGCAGGTTGGTAATCGAGTCTGTACCGATTAGCACCTAATAGGGATTGGAACACGGCACTTTCTTCAGAAAAAGGGTGCACATAACAGTACCTGTTCCCTCTAATCCCACCCATGACAGCTGAGCAGAAGCACCGATCTGGAACAATTTTTGCCAAGTGTCTTACTTTCTTCTTTGATGCTCTTACATTACGGACCCTGGACTCTAAAACTGCATATGAGACTGGGGCACTTTGGCCTCTACACTCGCCATTACTAAGAGGTCAGATGTGGAGGTCAGATGTGGATGTTGGATAAAGAACATTCTTAAAACAACACTCAGGCCCCGAGAAGCCTATCAATACTATATAGTTCACAATCCTAAATCACCTTCTCTTTGCATTGGTGTGTAAATCTCACACCACACACAATGAGAAGATGTTTAAGTCAAAACCTCTGCCCTCCAGACTTTTCTGGACTAGCAGATGATGCCTGAAGCTGGTGTGTCTCTCCAAGCCTAACAAAAACCAGCGTAGAATAAACTACTACAGAAATAACTGCTTAGCTACAGCCACAAAAAGCAGCGTACCAAGCCAGCCATGTCCTACTTGGCTTTCGGGACAATCTCCTTACCTGCGTAGCAGGGTGCTGTGTGGCAAGTCCACGGAGCAGGCGCAGGATAAAAGGAAGTGCAGGTCGAGATAAGAATTTCTTCCATATGTCTGCATCCAAACTGCACAGAAAACAAGAGGCAGCAGCTGAAGTACAGTCACCCGTTCCGAAAAGGCACTTGGCGATCAGCCAGCAGCACAGCTTGCAGAGCACAGGCTGCAGGCAATACAAGCACCCTTCCCCCTGTGTCCCTCCTCCATTAATTAATGAAGTGACATTCACACTCCCACTTCCATGTTGTGCACGCTAACAGTCATAGTGTCAACTCTTAGCTTTGGGATTTGTTTTGTATTTGTGAGCTGGCCATCAATAGCAAAAGCTCTGCTACAGTGCAATAGATAAGGAACAAGCAGGAAACACAAGCATTGGGATATCCAGGAAATTGGCTTGGATGGGTATCAAATGGGAAGATGACAGGCTTTTTAGCCCATCTCTAGAGTAGCACGGTCTCACCAGACCCTCTGCATCGCAGCTGTACCAAATCTAAATGCTTCTGAACGTGGACTTGTTAACGGCTTTCTTGGAAGATTGTTGTGGTGATGACATGGGAGAAGGATGTTCAGGATTATCACATACATTAAGTAGCGACTCTTACTTCTTTGCACTAGGAATGTGCTTTTTCATGTAGTCAAGGGCATTCTGCGTAATTCCCTTCTGAAGGATGAGATCTTTCAGCTGATGGCCGTTGCTGTTGTTCTTTATTCCCGCTGCTATTTTACAGAAGCAGTCTAGAAAAACTTTATCATCTCCACTGTGCTCCTCATCATACCTGAACAAAAAGAAGAAATGGTAACTTGGAGGCTCTCCAGAAATCTCTGCCTGTAATTCTCATTACATTATTGCTGAACGCATGTACCTAACTCCAGCTCAGAGACTCAGAAAAGCTACTCAGACCCTTATCATCTCAGAATGTACTCTAAAGCTCTATTTCTTGAGCTACATGTTCACATATTTCTTTTAAAAATCACTTAGAGGTGAAATTGAAAATTAAGCTTATGCACTGGGAATCTTTGAAGCTTTGCATTACACTGAAGTAAGCATCAATGAGAAAAAAAAAAAAGGTACAGGCTTGTCAGGAAAACTGATTTCACATGCTTTTAGTTGAAATATGACAACATACTTGTCAAAATTACAGTAGGGTTTGAATCGATCAACCAGAATCTGCATTTTCTCCATTTCCCCGAAGGACAGGTAAGGGATGATGCGTAACAGGCCTTGCAAGACGCTGAGATTGGAACGGACAAAAGTGCTGTTAATCTGATCAAGCAACATTACCAGCTGATCTTTGTCACCAGTTAGGAGGAGGTTACCCTGCAGAGGAAGAAGAGCATGATTTATGTTCAGGAATAAATCTACACTGTTCAAGAAAACTCTAACTCTAGCAGCTGGTAGACTACTCCAGTCTTGAAGGATTAGAGCTCTAGACCCTGAAAAGATAGCCTGATGAAGAACAAAACCCTGCCTCATTCCCAAATGTCTTGTGGATTGGCTGCAACAACTCCTCTAGCTGACAACTGACTTCTTCCACTTGCTATTGGAGAATTTTCTAGTCAAAAAGGTCGCATAATTTTAGCCCAAAGGATGTCAGATTCCTATACACCAAGAGTTTCGAAAGATGATCAAGAAACTCTTCTCATTCTCAGTGTAGTTGAGATACAATTTTTCTCCTCAGCTGGAAAAATCAATCACGTTTTCAACATGTATGAAAACACTCAAAAAAACAAAGCAGAGCTGTGTCTTTTCTTGTCTCTCACTGGCCTGTGGCCCAAAGCGGCAAGGAAGGGATCCAAGCAGTGTCTAATAACACCCACCCTGACTGTGCAAGAATCATCCAAAAGAAGCCTCCCAGTACTTTTGGTTCAGGGTGCTCCTCCTGCCCTACCTTCAAGGCCTGCTAAGACATGCCAGCAAGCGTAACAAGGGTTAGACTCCCATTTAGCACTCCTCTACAGCTCCTGACGCTCAGCATCACTGTAATAAAATATCTGCAAGCCTTGAATCCCAGTCAACATTTCCATTCGTGCAGAGCCCCAAGCACTCACCTTGTCCTCACTCAGAGGCTCTGCGTTGGATTCATCCAGTATGATCTCCATTATGCTAAGCACCTGTTCTGCCACGGCCGCTCCTCCGCTGTCCTTACTTTCCTGCTCAGCCACCAGAGCCTGGAGAAGATAGCAGCAGTTATTCTAACACCAGCAGTAACTGGTTTAACTGACCCACACACTTCCAGTCACTAAGAGATAAGGAATGGCTAACAGATAATTTGCAGTGCCAGTCCCGCAATATTTCAGATCTCTTGTAGCTGTCATAAGGCAGCATGACAGTCAGAGGTAGCTTAAATTCGTCGGAGTCCACAGAAAACACTTTATGGAAGTCCATGTTGCCCTTACCAAGTTAAGAGTTCCCAGCATGACATTCAAAGTGTTCATCTCCGGCTTGACCAACTGCTGACGGTTTATTTTCACCTTCACACAGTAACTAAACAGTTTTAACAGCACCTACAAAATACAGAGAACGCATTCTCTATGGCACCTTCAAAATGAGTAGGAGAATTTTGCTGAAACTAAAAACACCCAATAACATAGCTAGTTTCCAGACTTCTGGGGTAAAGTACAAGCCAGATTTTTATACCAACATTAACCTTAGGACGGCTTTCATTTTCAAGTAAGGCCAAGGCAGAAAACATTCACTCTAGCAAGACGTGATTTAGTCTTACCAACTCCTCAGCTTCCACACACTTCAAAGTCTTTGTAAAGAATCATTAACCAAGAGGAATGGGAGAGGGAAAGAAGGAATTTCTCAGGTTTTCATTAGTTAGTGAAATGAAACCTCTGCTCCAACACTTAAACTGCAACCCAAGGCAGACAACTAAACTTCATTAACATTTGTGGCATTTTCCATCACGTAACTCCTGACCCCAAAGAACAGAAGCCGAGACTCACGGTTAAGAGGTGCCGGCCTTGTTTGAAGTCCTTGATTCCAGTCAGTCTGTTGAGCATGCACTCCAAGCCCCCACACTGGGCCATGACACCTGCCATCTTATAAACTTCTTCCTCATCCTCCTCTTCATCTACAAGACAGACACAGATTGTGAAGAGAGGAAGCAGCCACGCCATGGCAAGCTTGTGCAGCCCACAGGACAAAACAGTGCAGCAAAAATGGAGAGTACTGTAGGACACATGTACCAGCAGTTCAAGTCACTTCAACTGTATCGAATTTGAAAAGCATTATGAGCAGGAATATGAAGAAGAGCCAGGCAGAATGGTCCCTGTGCCATGCAAGTGTTCACATTTAAAGTATACACTTAAAGGGTTTTTAAAATCCTCCTCCACTCTAGGTGAAGCAGGTAAATGTAGCAAAAGCGTCAATCAACTTTAAGCTCACTGCTGTAAGGATAATAGTGTCATCGCTCTGCAGCGAACCTCAGTTTTCAGATCTAATCCCAGCTTTCAGGAGACAAATGCATTACCAGTAGTGGAGTCAAGAGACTCGATGAATTCCTCAGTTGCATCTCCTAGTAAACCTCGCATGCGGTAAATGATCCTCATCGGCTCCCCCTGCAAGAGAGGAAAGCATTATATTAACTATATCTCTGTGGACACTTATGTACAAGTCCGGTTCTCGTTACAGTCTGTAACAGACATTCCAGCCTCAGTTCTCCTTCGTGCTGTTTTGACTGTGGATGGTAACACAGAGAATTCCTTCACTCCCTCATTCTCCCCTTACTGAGATGAATTAAAAACACCAGTAAAGTCACCACCTGCAAAACCATCAATAACTCATCATTTATCGGTCTGTCCAGTTTTTCCTGGCATTGCCAATTAGATCGATAGGCTGGTAATAAAAGTCTCTTCCTCCTTACATCTCCTCCAACAGTTTCCTTTAGCACCAGTGAAAGATCTAGCCAAGCAAAACGTGTTTATCTATTGAGAAATGCCTGCTTTCCACGGCAACCTTTCCCTCTGAGGGTATTGCACAGCATACCTGGGAAATACAGGGATCACACACAGCCCAGTAAATGAAGCAGGAGAGGGTAATTGGATGAGTGCTTTCAAATAGATAAAATCTGCAGTGATAGAAAAGTGGAGGAGGAGGAGTAAAAGGCAATTTAATGAGCTTTCAGTAAGACAGTATATTACTACAATGATACAGGCAAACCCACTGAAGCACAAGCTGTGCTTTTACCCTGGGAAAGGGCTAGTTTTCCAGATGCATTTCCAGCTGGAAATACTGACAGCATATCACTAAACTTTCCATTTTAATCCATAGGTCTGAATAAAAAGCAGAAAAGAAAAATCCCAGATTTGGGAGCAGGAGACCTTGTGAGAGAAAACCTGTCAGAGAGCGCACTAAGCCTAATGTGGAATAAGCAGTGCTTAATGTCACAGCAAATACATAAGCACAGGGAAAGCCCCAGGGGGAAGATCTGCTCAAAGGCCATGCTAGAGACCAGCAATTAACACCACAGGGGCCCTCGTAAAATGGCAGATGAACAAAAAAAGCCAGTGAGAGACAAGGGAAACAAAAAGGGGCCTGAGGTTGCGTTCTTGTGCACTTGTCTATTTCCTAGGGAACGTGAGCTGCAGCTCCAGAAGCGCTTTGCGGAGGTGCACACAAAGGAAGACAGATGAAAGCTGTTCATTGACAGTAACGCTGAGCAAACCCTGCCTTTCACCATCAGCACTGCATCCTGGGAGAGCCACACGTCGGCTACCGCTCGGCATCTCACCGCAATGGCACTTTGCCACTCAGAGCGGGCAGGCAGGCCGGGGCAGCACGTGCGATGGTTTCCCTCAGTACCTTGATTAAAGTTCAAATTAGAATTCACAGATTAAGTCCAGGACCTCACTTGCCTATCCAAGTTGGTACCTTACAAAAAAATTATCACTGTCACCTAGCTTTGGGCTTGATTTTGCAGTACAGAAGGCTTTTTTACTTAATAAAGCTTGATGAGAACCACTCCCCATGTCATAATTCACCGAAAACAGCCGTTTTGTTTGAATTCTTCCCCACAAGCACAGCAAAAAAATGGTTTCAGGAAACGGAGGTTTCAGTCAAAGGTGACGGCAACCCAAGAGTAAATGAGGAATGAACAGGAAACGTTGGGCAAATCAGTCTTCTTTTATGATCTCAAGTGCTACTAGTCTGGATTAGTCTGACGGATTCCTTCTCAGTGGGAGTTTATTTTAGTGGTTACAAGAAAAGGAAGGAAAGAGCTTGTTCTGGACCACATCCACCTCTGGAACAAGCTTACTGTGACATGGTGGACTAGTCCCTTAAGACTGTTGGGTCCATTCCTTCATCTGAAAAACAAGCAATACACACTCCTAAGAGCAAACTGGTAGGATGAAATCTGTTAAGTTCTTGAGATCCCTACAGAAAAAGCACAAGAGCAGAAGTGCAAAGTAATATGGAGAAATGTTGGATGCTCTCTGCATAAATAACTCGGGTTCATCTTGGAAGTGCAGACTGATGGAGCAATCTGGTGTCCCTGTCTGTACACACGCATTAAACTGTCACGTGCAGATGGAGTGTGAAATGCGCTTTGAAAGGCAGTGACACAACGTTCCGCTATTTCCCCAAAGGAATGTAAGAAATTTTGTTACTCAAGAAGACAGTTCACATATCTGATACGCTACACAGCTAAGTTCAATACACTCACCTGGGTCAGCATTATGTGCTTTTAAACCACTTATGTTGCAGAATTGAGTAATAGTCTACCCTAAGACAGCACAGAAAGGTGCTGACCAATTACATCCAAGAAATTATATGCCAGAAAATAAATCCTGACTTGTGTGATTCCCAGCCCCCCTTTTTTTTTTGTTAATATCAATGACAGGTGCTTTGTGCTGTTAACACATATGAAGATAACACGTACCTCGTTAGTGGGACACCACACCTTCTTGTAGACCTCAGCCACAGGCAGATCCAAACTGATGATCTTATTGTTCACCAAAAGCTGTAAGAGGGAAAATAAAAAGTTAAGCACAAGCTCACGTTGCATCATCATTCTAGCAATCATCAGCTGCCTAGAAATGACATCCCCACGCATGTGCGCAAGAAATCCACACTTGTGCATTCTCACCTCCATTCCACTGTCATCCTCCAGCAGAGCTACCAGGTCACAGTCCTGACAGATTTTGTTCTTGATGTCCCTCATGAGTGGCCCAATGCCAGGCTCATTACTGCTGTAGGGATTTCCTGGCATTCTGCCCTGTAAGAAGTCTTCCTGCTGGGGATCTTTCTCCAGAGTTACAAAGAACTCGGTCACTTCATTCTCTTCCTAAAGAACAGCAGCACAGACAGAGTGAATAAGTTTTCCCCTAACCACGCTCGCATTGCTGCGTTTTCATGGCAGCAAGTGACAGGATGTCCGTAAACCTCCAGTCCTTTCGTCACTGGTGCACCCTGCGGTACATTGCCATGTCATGTGGCCTTTCGAGTATGTGTAGTATCATTTAGTAAGCAAATTCCTCAGCATGAAACAATACTACCGGTTCTGCTTTTTTGCACAGAGCATGCCACAGCAGGGAACCCAAGTACTAAAACTCCCAAACGGGATACCATATTACTACAGTTCCACACTGGCTAATATTAAACCATTATTGTAGACAATATTGGTTTTTCGCCAAAATGCAAGCAACTGTATCTATTTAAGAAGTCTAACTTTATAAGCGATGCTACAGCCATCTCTGTACTTACAGGATAGATAATACTGCAGAGTCTCTCAAAGATGAAGACTGGAGTCCTGTAGTCATCAAGGCTGTAACGTTTTGCAGTCTCTATACACACTGCCATAAATGCTTTGGTTTCAGATTCTGTGCCTGCCAAGAAACGGAAGTATTAAAAAAGACACAGGAGTCAATTTTACAGGTTCTATTTTAACTCAGCATACACAATAAATCTGTCTGCAATAAGCGCCACACTTTGGTGCCCTCTTCTTTTGCATACCCACTACTTAAAAGATGAAAGGCTATTTATTGGTATGTTTACTAGGAAAACCCTTTGCATGCTTGGGCTGCAGTAAAGCAATCCCATAAAAAGGAGGAGGTTTAAACTCCTGGAAAATAAGAGACGACTCCAGGAACGTTATTTACTTTTTCTGTGCCAAAAGGAAAGTCCAAGCCATAAAAAAACCCTTAACTATAGTAGTCTTTTACAAAGAAGTTCTTTATTTGGCTGTAACTGTCTGCTTTTTCATCTTGGTTGACCCAGACTTTGGATTTACAGAACTGAGGTGGTTTTACCTGTTGTCATGTCTTCCAGCATTTCCAGCAGCATGTCCTGGGTTTCATCAATCAGCTTTGTTCTCTGTACCACCAACTTCCTCAAACACAGGTAACCATTCAGGACTGTACCCACTAGGCGGCTTTTGAAGTGCCGTTTGATGGACTCCACCTCCACGAAGGAAGAGAGAAGACCTATAAGGCAACGAGATATTCAGGAAGTGGGAGAGAGAGTTTGATTTGTTAGCTCTAAACTTCACGTGGCCAGCAAACGGGGCACAATATCCTAAAAGCAACACAATGAAATGGCTTGTTACAGCTCCCATTATCAGTCTGTGGTTTAACTGAAAGGTTGGAGGCAAAAATCCTGGCCTGTGAGAGCTGCCCTGTAAATTATACCATATGGGACCATGGTGAGGGAATGAGGACAGGGTGTATGGAGCCTTCTAAGCACTTGATAAAAAATTCTGCATTTTTTGACATTCTTCTGTTGCAAGATGTTTCAGAAGCAGATGACTGCCCCCCTTCTAATATTTAAGCTGTCACATCATCAGAGCTAGCAAGTGTGGTATGCAATTTATCAGTTACATCACCAAATTGGTCACTGCTATAATGAATTACAGAATCAGCGAACACTTGGATTCTTTCCCATGACATATTTATCAACGTGCTTTTTCTTGCAAGAAGCCAGGCTTTATGAATTAGTCCACTAATTTTTGAAGAACATGGAAGAGGATACAGACAAGAACAACCTAGCTAATGGTGTACTTCCATTTCTACCAAGTTTTTGAAAAACACATGCTCTAGGAGATTCAAAAAAGAAAAGCTACCATAGAATAAGTAGGTAGGAAACAACAGGTAGGAATAAATCAGCAGTGTTTGCAATGGTCCCAGGAATTGTACTGTACAATAAATGTAATCAGGGAGAAGAAAAGTGATACGATAAAGTTTGCTTGTGATACCTCACCACAGTTCAAGTAACTAAAAACTCAAACTGACCACAAAAAATATGGAAAAAAATCCATTTAGAGGTTAAGTGCTAAACTGATGGCAAAAATCCAATGCTGACAATTGCAAAACACTGAATCACATCTCTGAAATTCTGCTACATGCTGTTACAGAACAGCGATCACTCCATCTCTAATCATACTACAGGACTTGCACTGATGCCACCAAATACCTGTGAGGCTCTTCAAGGCATATCCCTGCTGCAAATCAGTGCTGAGTGTTGCTTCCTCCAAGGCAAGTAAACGAGCTATTTCCTGCAAAAAATTAACAAGCCTATTAGGACAAGAAACTGCAATGCCAAAAATGACTAGCTGGTGAGTGTCTAACACAGGGTGCAAAGGAACACAGCAGAGCCAGGCACAGAGAAACCAGAACTGCAACAGAGGAGGGGAGGGAAGAGGGAGAGGAGAGAAAAAAACACCCCAAACATCCTCCTCATTTTCTCCCTATACCTACCTATTACCCCTGCTTTGCTCTAGCAGCCCTCCATCATGGACTCAAGGACACCATTAATATGGTGGGTGTCCTCTGCCCCTCTGGGGCGCACCAGGGGTCACCACAGAAAACTCTTCAGACCTAACACTCTGAAGACTGCAACTTAAATGTGCTGCTTCTCCAACAGACTGTAATTCACACTCAAGGAATGGTAGCATGCCTAATCTTCCCTTGTCATTAGGGCTTTTGGAGTCCAGTCTGGCAGCTAAGACAGCTTTCAACTTGGGCCTGGGGCGAAGACAGTGTAGCAATATTTATACCCCTTAGCAAAGCTGCCCCCAGAACAGTTAATTAATGTGTACCAGCCAGTTTGCGCTGAGGAATGCTACAGCTGGGGCCAAAACCACTGTAGCTCTTTCTGTTCAGAGATGACAGGGCAGAAATGTGAACTTCATAAACCTGGTAAGGGTCAGCAACAGGGCACTGAACGAAGAGATGAAGATTTCAAAGCAAAAAAGCCAAACTGACAAGTCAGGGACAAACTTTCTGTTGCTAGTTCCTCCATACAAGTCCATACCTTAGTGATGAGGCTGCCAATATAGGGCAGAACCCCCCTGGCTGCCAGGTAGACCTTCCAGTGGGCCGGTTTGATGAGTTTCTGATACAGCGCCAGGTACTCGGCAGCACACTCGCCAGCAATACTCAGCTCATCCAGGTAGCTAATAAACAGAAACACAAGCTGACAACCACTTTGCAGTAACAAGACGCATTCACAGTTTAAGGACACCACGGAAAGAAAGAAAAAGCTTCCAGAAATCTATCCTCCCTATCGTCCTCCCAGCTAACAGTGTAACTGATATTCACTACTTGATGGTTAAAGTGGTATTTTGTCCTAAAAAGGAGTTCCCTAACTGTGCTACTAGTGTCAATCAGGGTAAGTTATGTCACAGGAGTTGGAAGAGAGTTCACCCTATTATTTTGCTGTCTAAGAGGCAGGGGAAATGTTGTCCACACAGCTGAACACCATCTGCTTACTTCTGGAAAAACTAAAGAACTGCAATAGCTTACTGCCAAGCAGCAGAAAAAAAAAAAAGGTCTCCTTAAATCTATACAATTCCAGCTAATTAAGTTTTACAATCCAGCCCAAAAAGGCCTGTGTACCAGAGGTGTAGAAGGGAGAGGTGTGAGAAAAGTTCAAAGACGACAGAAATTCTCATGGGAATTAAAGAAAAATAATCCTGGAGCTGCCAAGTGTGGCAACACAGAAATACCTTGTCAGGAGATCAAGGACCTGCTGTTTGCGGCTGGGGATGGTAGCCAGAGCTTCCACGATAGTACACGCAGCCTGCCTTGCAGCTTGAGTGGCAGGAGTAAACAGCACCTAAGGGAAAAGCAAGAAAAGACAGCATCATTTGATGTGCACAGAAAAACCAGTGATAGCTTACAAAAAGGCACAGCAGACATTAGGGCAGTTTGGTGATTTGGTGGTAGCGTTCTCTTGTTCTTCCAAACACTTGACTCTGTAAGAATGCCTACTTTGTTTGCCACCAAAATGTTTAAACAATGCACTGTGTAGGTGACATACTAATCCACATACAGAAGAAAAGCTTTTGCCTATGAAAATTCAGTAGTCAAAATGCAGCTAAGTAGACAGGTAGGAGCACCACGGCAACTAAAGGTTCAGACTTTAAGAACGTGCAGTCTACTGGATAAATGTTCAGATGTAGTATTTTTAAGGGAACAGAGCTGCAAACCTGACTTGGAATTAGCTGCAGTCAGTTACAGTCTCCCCAAATATCACTGCTTATACTGTCTGCAAAGCACATAAAATGCAGCAAACTACCAATAATGTCTAACTATTAACTCTGCCCAGTCCAGCCCACTGGAGTTTTCACCCACGTTTACCTGTCGAAGCCAATTGTTGTGTCCCAGCTTGAGATCCAGAGGGCAAGTTCTCTTCCCACGGCGACTCATGAACTGCTTCCATTTCCAGACATATTTTTCTGACAAATAGAGCTGGTGCAGCTCGGCTTTGCTGGGAGATTTCCCATTGGCATCTATACCTGCAATATTGAACACAGCTCAAGAGAAATGTCATCAGTTATTAACTGCAAACTGCCATTGTATTTTTTTCTTCATACTGGAATGCTATAAACTCCAGCTGAGAAGCTGAGTAGCTTCTCATTTCTTTCTGCTGACATCTTCACTTCTGCATGGAGCTAAGTCTACTTCCAAGCCAGATTTAAATCCCATAGCCTCTCAGGGAACTCAATCAGCTTTTCAGTTGGCTGGTATAATTTTAAATAAGCAACAAGTTTCATTTTTTACATTCCCCTGATTAACTTCAGGCACAGTGCATCTTGTGCTTAGGGTTTGAGTAACACAGCCTAGAAAAGTCAATGTTACAATCTCTAAGGACTAGATAGCTAAGTGTGAAGATGGTATCAGATGTCACGGGACAGAATCCAACACAACTCTACACAAGTAGATTTCTTATTAAACCTGGAGAGACCTACACGATCCTTCACAAAACTGCACAGAGTTAAAAACACAGGACTACCTCTGGCAGGGAGGCACTTTTTCCAAGCTTCATACGATGCTTTGGGGTCCCTCTTGAGCCACAGCTGAGCTTGTGCATGGATTTCATTGCTGTAAGGCTTCACAGTGGTGAGAGCATCCACAGGCACATCCTAATAAACAAAAAAGCTCTATGATTCTTCAGAAAGCCGCAGCTTGCTCCCTTAAGAGTAACTTCTGCAGCTGAATCACTGCTTGCGTCTGTGCCATGAATAGGTAAATGCAGCTCTTGGACAACTGCAGGGTACACAGTTTTTGTTAATGATGAACTAAGAGAGATGCCTCATTCCAGTTACTACTGAAATATCAGTAAACCCATCTTCGATATCCATCTGTAATTATCAGATAGTCAGATCAAAGCAGAAACATACCTTCTCCCTTGCAAATTTTATCCTAAACTAAAATCAAGGAGCAGCCAAATCAATACCATTTTTATCAGAATTGTAGCTCTGTATTTAAAAATCTGAGTTAAAAGGACTTGACTCTACTGTGTTTAGGTACCTGATTCTACAAAGCTCTTGAAAGCACCAAAGGCCTGCCCAAAATAACCAAACTAGCTTTGAAGTAGCTCTCTGCCCATGCCTCAAAACTGAGCAGAAAAAAAGCAAAGCCCGGTTTTGAATAGTAGTGGTCAAAGCCACCAAAGAACAGTAAAAACTGGAAAGCAGCTACCTGTAATTTGCAGTCTGCAAAGACAAGTCACAGGACTTGTGCTTCCCTAGTAATCGTGACCAGGAAGAGCAAGCCCTGGCTTCCTCACAAAGTTATTAATCACTGAGATCAGCATGCCAGACTTTAATCAGCACATTTTCAGGTGCTTTGCTCAGCATCTAAGGCAGTACCTTGTTTTTCTTGCTGGTTGGAGCAGGTGGCTTGATCAGCTTTTGAAGAATGCGCAGGCACATGAGGGTGATGTTTTCAACAACCACTGGAGTCTTAATGTTCACGGCCATCAGAAAGAGGCTGAGAGCTGAAAGACAGACAAATTTTCATTCCACTGTAAGATATGCAGACAGCACACCTCCACACCTCTATATAGCACATTAAAAGTGTTTAGAGTTAGGTAAGACCTCATACCCTCAAGCAGAACTATCACAATCTCATGCAGCCATGGATGGAAAACAGTTATTTTTTTATTACAGCATGATAGTCTTGTCATCCTGCCCTTTACACCTCCATCTTTCTATTTCTCAGCACTCCTGTTTCAAGAAATGCACTACTCCAAGACAAAGCCATCTGGTACTAACTCTACTTCTAACACTAATCACAAGCTGAGTCAGTGTCAGTTCCCTTCCTTAAAAATCTTACTATAGTGCATGGACCTAGGGATAGCATTTTAAAATAAAGCTTTCACACTAGTCATCTGAACTCACCACAACGTAGTCGGAGCTCCCAGCAACTGTCTTCCTTCGAGATGGAATCTGTTAGCAGCAACATTTCATACTGGAGGCTGCTAGCCTGTAACACAGACAGAGGTTCAAAGGCTTAAGAAGTCTTGGTGATGCAGCAGGCCTTTTTGCCTTCTGATATTTAAAAAACACAGGTTCAAAACACATTGATCTAAGTAAATTTAATCCCATGCCCATTTGGGATGACTGGCAACCTGTTTGAGAAAGCTGCAAGCAACAGCCAAGATACAGGCAGAACTGCCTGAGGAAACAGGCACATACCTAATCACGTAATTTTCTGTTTTTTTCTGACATTTATCTCAATTCCTATCAAGACACAAACACCTTCTGTATTACAAACAGATCATACTAAGAGAGAAGATGCAACGATTAGAATATACCAGCAGCCGCAGAGGGGCAGAAGAAAGAAACAGGAAAACACGGGATTCTCTCACCAAGTCTGGATTTGCCCAGTGTCCCTTCAGAGCTGCAGAAACCTTCCCAATGATTAAGTCATTCATTTGCTGTGTGGCCTCTGGATTGTCCCTAATTCCAGAAGGAAAGAGAGAACACTGTTATGCTGTACTTAGCAAAAGCTCCTGGGATTTCAGCTTAGCTGATAACAAACGTACAAGCAGTTACAGTCTATAGTCTGCTGATGTAAGGTATCTCCTCTATAAAACTACTCCTTTCTGACTGTGCATTTACAAGCATGTGGCTTTCCAAAGTTCATTGGAAGTCAGAGGGCTGCAAACACTGAATCAGATCTAACCTGGTCAGAAGGCACATGAGCTGACGGACCTCCTCCCGCATAGTGGCTGCGCCCCGGCGCAAGTTGTAGTCAAAGAGCTCTCGGATAAGGCCCTGGGACACAAGGATATGCCTGATGGCAGAGTTGGTCGCCAAAGCCCGGAGCAACGTTATGCAGTGTTCAGTGACGGCTGAGGCACAGCCGTAGCATTTAGTTGATGATGTGTGGCCACAGCCTAAAACAGACAAGGCACGATACTGGCTGGCAGTAAACGTGGGTTGGACAGTGGTTCGCGAGGACTTTGTTGCTGCCTCTCTCTGTTGGAGGTCGTATTCCAGGAGTTCCTTTCGAGAGGCAAACACTTTCTGGAAACACAGAAAAGGAGAAATGAAAGTTGTGGAACTGTGAGGCAGCACATAATTGTTAATCCCATTCACAGGTTATTTTCACTGTATATTTTGTGCAGAAACATTTTTAACCAAGTGTTTCAAAACTTGAAATCCTTCATGTCAATGGCAGACTTGGGAAATCCATTAGAAATATCAGCCTAACTCTCAGGTATCTGCCCTATTTAAAGGCTTGCTGTCCACATTACATGCAACGTAACACTGGAAATGTGACAAATCCATAGTATTAACAGTAACCATAACTTTTAGAAATTATTATTTTGTTATTTCCCTGAAAATACGCAGCTGATCACCTATTGTTAACAGTATCATCAAATGGAGAATGGCAACATCTTACTTTCTATTTCTGATATGCACTGTATCAGGTCACAGAAGAAAGCACATGACCCAAATTAAAAATCAAAGCACATCATACCTGGATGATTTTGGAAAGTTCATCAAAAGAGTTCTTGCAGTCACCACAATACTCCTGGGCTAACTGGAGTATATATCTATTCACACTAGCTGAGGTAGAACTTATCCCTCCACTACTACCAGATTCATCCTGGAACAGAAGGGAAAACAAAAAGGAATCATGTATGGAGGCTACACACAAAAATAACTACTGCAGAACTGCATCTGAGGCAAGGACCTTTAGTTCCTGTTGGTAGTACAAAGGCCAGTGTCTCACCAGCCTAGAGTTCTGCACAAGGTCCATCTGTCCCTTGTTACCTGTGGCTTTTCGGGAGCCGCCTCATTCACTTTACACAGAAGGTTTTCCAGCTGCGGTCGGTGTCCCATGAGCTGGTGATACACTCTGTCAGCCTTGTCGAGGAGAGTGTTGATATTTGTTACTGCCTAAGAATGAAAAAAGAAAAAGAAACTCTTATGTTCAGACGCAATTTTTAGTTCTACAGAACTACAACCACCACGTCTTCTGTCTCTTTTGCCTTTCTCTGGCAAAAACCGAAATAAATGGTGATCCTGCACCCTGCTTCTGCCATGAGTACCACTCTGCTGACACTGTACTCAGCGCACTTACCCTTTGGGACAGGCCACATAGTGCATGGGTTCTTCATTCATTAGCAGGGCTCCTCAGAGGGGATGGTAAAGCATACAGTACAACCCAAATTCACCTCTTTGTATAGCAAGGCAAAAAGATGCAGTGCTAGACAGCTAGTTTATAAGTAAAGCACTGAATTTTGTGTTTGAATAATTACCTGTCTGGTGGATTAAGATGGTAAATAAGGAATGCATTAGTCAGTGAGAAGCCTTGAAGGAGCACTGCTTTTCAGGTTACTCCCAAGAGGGATGGACCTCTGATGTCCCTACACTGTTGACCCGGCCAAGAGATACAGCATTTCATTAATGAGTCTGCTATCAGTCTCACCTTCTTTCGATCCTCTTCATTTTCTATGGGATCCACTGCACAGCAAGGCTTGGCATACAACATGAAGTCAAAGCGAGCGTATTTACAGAACCCACAGGCATTGCAAAGGAAGGGATCTTTCTCGTCATAATTAATGGATCTGAAAGGCAAGCCAGAAAGGTCAAAGAATGCAGCTGAGCTTTATGAAGTAACCGAGGCAATGAAGTAAGCTGTGAATGAGCTCAGGCAAAAAAGAAGGATGGCCTTCAAAATGTCTAACCTACCAAACTGCCCTGGGGAAGCCACAAGTGAAATACATGAAGTACATGAGAATCAAAACCTACAAATCAGACAACAACAACAAAAAACTCCTTACAGAAGCGGTGTCACATTCTGGCTGGAAAAAGCAGAAACAGATGTGAATTTGTCCCTAACAATTCTGCTTTAAGTACAGTAATTCCCAGAACGTCAGACTAGGGCACTGTGCCCTTTACAAGAACACAGATAAAAGGAAACCACTTTGTTTTGTAAGGTCTAGGCTTTCAATAGCTTTCACTCTTTACCCAGTTGCAGTGGGACTAGCTACAGCATACTTATTATCCCGTTGCAGACTAGAGGAGCATGACACAAACTGATTTATAGCTCCCATAATTCAAGAAGGGATGTGGAAGCCTTTCCTTATACCAGTAATCACCTATCTATGGAAAGAATCTGCTAAACACCTTGAATCCCATGAGGATTAGAGAGGAATACGAGACAACAATAACAGGAGAAGAGATATCAGATAAGGAGACAAAACTCACAAAAGAGAAAGATTTATAACACTGTAGTGAAAGCTTGAATACTGCACAGTAAATTACACCCTGAGCCCTGCTCTGAATGAGAAGAGTACAACAAAAGCTCTGAACAGACAAGCGAGCACTGTCTGTCCAGCACACTAAGTCCCTGTGGGGAAACCCCCCTGCAATCATATAACTGAACTCCAGCCTCGTGCCCTTGAACAGGCAGGCCAAAAATAACTTCCTCCTGGGAATTTTCTTTTTTAAACTTCAGCGGGCTTGATCTGAAACTTCTGCGTTTTTTCAGTATTGTCATATCAGGTTTCCTTTGTTAGCCTGCACTAACATTAAATCCCTGTAAGCCTGTTTTATATTTCCCGACTAATTTGATTGTGCGGTTTTATTAGCCAGAATCATGTATTTAAATATCGGGGTATTCTGTTGAACATCCAACAGGGGCAACAGCACGAGGGCTCTGTAAACCCCTGGCACTGGCTCCATGGGGAGGAACGAGGATGACGTACCTGCACTTGTGGCACTGGTACACGTTTTCGCCGCAGTTCCCACACACCCCCGGGTTGGCCGGGACGGACGCGCTACACCGGGGGCACTGCAGGGTCTCCGTGGAAGCCTGATAATTCTCGTAGAAATCTGCAAATTCAATCATCAGGTTCGAAGCCACAATGGGCAGCGGCAAATCAATCTTCACCTCTGTCTGGCCTGGGGTCAGCTGGACTTTTTTAGCTTTGTGCCAACGAGCCGGCCTGGGAAAAGGAAAGAAAGCGGCATGGTTTTCCAGTGGGGAAGTACCCTCCCTGCCCACGTATGAAGACAAGCCAAACGCAACCGTCTCAGCTCCAAATCTACTTTAAATGGGATGAATGGAGTGCAGTTCTAGGATTCGTTTCCTTAGCTTCTGTATTGACATGATATGTAGCCAGAAATACATTTTAAGCCTTTATCCTCTTCATAGAGAGAGAGACTGTTTAGGATTAAAGAGCTGTTGATGCCTCATGGAAAAACTTTAATTCTACAGACATTTTCTAGGGATTTTCACCTCCATTTTTTTATTAGTAAGGACATTTGCATGAAAACAGGATATTTATTTCTAAATATCTCATCTGCTCCCACTGCTTATTCTCAACCTGAAGTCAGAATCCTCTCTTTGTGACATCATAATCCTCTCCACATCAGCCACTTGTGATGTCACAGAGGATTAAGACTTCAAATAAGCAATAAGCGGCAGGCACAGATTAATCCCTAAGCTAAAGAGATCTGATTCTGGTGAGAACATCTCAAGAAGTAAGAAGGGAAAGCATATAAGCAGAACTGGCTCCAGACTGAGCAATGTGTTGAAAAGGAGTCATTTTTCATAGGTAAAGCAGCAGTCGAGAGCTAGGCCATCCAACTTCTAATTTTAATTCTACTATATGGCTTCAAACAAGTACTGTTTACGGTTTCCGTGTTTCTGGACGTGCTGCAAGGTCCAAACCCCTTTCTGAGTCAAACTCTCCAGGAGGTGCTCTTGGTATTAACACCGGTTTCCACACTATTAAGTTAGGTGCTTAAAACTGAGCCTGCACAAAGTTTGCATATACAATTTTTCCAGGCATATTTCATGGACGTTCAACAATTTTTTTCAGGAGATTCAGAACAATCCCACCCAATGTGGGCTGACAGTGATGAGTAATAGTCTAAGAAGGAAAATTAGCTAAAACAAGAAACCAGGCACCTCAGCAGAAATCACAGTGTCAAATTCAGAGACTTGCACACAAAAAACGTGGACGAACGTACTTGTTTTTCAGCTCCACTATGGCTTGCACTGTCCTGTTGTTGTAATAGAGGTTGATGGTTCGGACCATTTTGGTTCGTTTCAGGTCTCCTATCTTCACTGTCACTTTGCTGATGGTGTGGCTGCCGATTAGTTTCACCACTTGCTGGGTGGTAGTGTACCGTGTGTCCACTTTAATGGAGGAAAGCTTGATGTACTGAGAAGATAAAAACAAGGACACACTGCCTATATGATTACATCCCAAAAAACTCAGAAACACAGCAAATCATGCTGCTGTAAATAGTTAGGATCCCCTATAATTGGAAAGGGTTTAAGAACAGCGGTTGCTTACACAGAAGGGCACCTCTGGATTGTTGCAGACAAGGCAAGGATCACTCTCCAGGTAATAGCCATCAAATTCCACGAGCCCAGACAGCGTGCTGGAATGAGGGGAAGAACACTGACATGTAATTTGACATTCCCTGTGTTTTAAACACAAGCCATTCAACCAGAATAGTTTTAGTTTATCTGTAGTCCCCAGTCCCAGATTTAGTAACAGAAGCGTTACAATGTAAAGTACACTGAAAATCATTGGTTTTCACTAGGCAGCATTTCAGTATAATTATTAACTGCCAAGGCACGATTAAGAACACAACACTTAATTCTGCAAGTTTATATTCTCCAACCGGTCCTAATATTTCATAACATTTATCAAAAATGAATGTAAAAAAGCTAAAGCCAAACTGCTGCTGATAGCACACAGAATGTCACGTTTTTCAGATGGCAGAAAGGAATCTGCTATTCTCCCAAGACCAGCTGCAGCAAACACGCAATCTCAGTAGAGGTCCTTCCTCCACCATGACTTTGTGAGAAGAATTCTGTATTCCCCTGTGGATCGCAGTCCGTCTGCTGAAAAGCTCTTTAGTGAAATGGATCAAAGTCAGAAGTAACTCACTTGTAAATGTTGGAGTTAGGGTGGTTGGTAAGAATGTGGTTTTGAGTCCGGAGGATCTCCACGGCCTTTTGGGAGTATTCCTTCAACTAAAATACAATTAGGAAAATACTGTAGCAATAAAAAAACAAGTTGAGAAGACAAAGACATAAAAATTTCTCATCTTGTGGTGTTCCAGGTCCCCTAGAAGATGCACGCACTATACCCACAGGAATTTATGTGGTTAAATCACTACCCAGGAATGCAATAGATCCTAAAATTAGACCTTTACCACAGTAACAGTGCTATTTGTCAGCCAATCATTGCAAATGTCTGTCAAGATTCATAAGGCATTCCCAGCTCTTTAAACAGACACATGCAAGTATCACTGCGTTGAAATTATTTGTTCTCAAGTCCATTGGTCCCCTAAGAAATCCTATGACTTCCTTTGTTCAAAAGTCACGGTTACAAAAGATTTCTAGGAGCTGAAATATCAAAAATCTGTAAATTAGAGCTAGCAGATTAATGTATTTTCCCACAAAGGCTTCCTGGGGGAAAGAAGTTTTCATCTGAATAAAAAAAAAACAAAAACAAAAACAAAAAAAAACCCAAAACAAAACCAAAAAACTCCCACCCAAACAACAAAAAAAGCCCCGACAACCCCCCCCCCAAAACCCACCAAAAAAACCAAAACAATAAAACAAAAAATCCACACTCCCCATTTTTTAAGGGCCCTGCCTTTTTTAACATTCAAATTTAGGGAACAAAGAAAACTTCCACCAAAAGCTTTTTTGTCAGAAAAATCTGTCCCAGCTGTATCAGAACGAGCACTAACATAATTCACAGGAAGCAGCAGGACCTGGGATCCTGTACCTCCTTTTCAGAATGACAACATACCTTTTTCTCAGTCTGCTGTGTTTTCAGAGAGAAGTATCCCAGGAGATCTACAAACTGGGCAGCCTTTCTTCCATAGGCTGGAAGTTCTGGCCAG
>NW_009605706.1:0-37224 GCF_000690535.1 Cariama cristata | reverse complement strand
CTGAGACTTGTTAGAGTTCCTGTTGAATGGATTACATATCAATTAGGCTTGTAAAAATAGCTATACAGACTGCATGGCACACAATTTTATTCAAAAGGAAAACGCATGCTACAGTTCACCAAACTTGGAAACTATTATCTTGCTCTACATCAGAGTTCACAGAGTTAAATCTCATCGGTTCTTGCCACCAGCTGTTTTCCAGTATGCTCCAAAATGAAAGCAGCTGTCTTGCAACAACTGAATAGAGTTCTGAAGGAGTTCAGCACCCTGAAGTGTGCCTTTACCTACATAACTCCCAACTTCTTAACTGTATGAGCCTGCATCTGCCTCAGAAATTCACTTGCCCACAAACACCCACTCCCATACATGTCAGGAGCCAGATTCTGCAGATATATAAAATGCTTCTTGCAGATGATCACTCAAGTTTATCAGTAACGAATTAAGTCACAACTTCTACCTCCAGCCCCAAAAACTGCAAATTAGCGTGAGCAATTCAAGGGGATGCAATCATCTGCAAGCTTCAGCACCCTTCAGGACAGAGGCTGAAGCATTAACTCTTACACAAGGACAGAGCTCTCCTTAACTGAACTGAGACTGCCTAAGGAGAGCCAGCTCAGAGACTCCCTCCCAGCTCACCTGTAGATGTGGAGTGCGAGGCAGTGGGCCTGCCATCTCACGGAGGACGAGTTGGACTCCAGCAAGAAGCAACGAAGGAACTGAATGAGGGTCTCCTTATCAGCAAACTTGTTCAGCTGGTTCACCAGAGCTGTACACAGCTGATCTTCCTGACTGCCCGAACTCTCGCCTAGGAGATATCGGGTGGCAGAAGACAGACAGACTTAGGAAAGCAGATGAATGGAGTACCTCACAGGTAGGCTAGCTTCCTATTTTATAGATCAGAGAGAGAGGCTAATGGGGACAAATTACTGTGTTTCAGGCAACAAGCAAGTTTAATGTTCCTTTCTTTTTCTAAAAATATAACCTAGTACTCCTGACTAACACAGAAGAAAACTGCTGGAAAACTTGCCAGTAGGGATGCTACACATGCTGATAAAAAGAAAAGAATCAATCATGGGGCAGTGAAAAGACTCACAGAGAATCATCTGATAGAGAAAGTCAAAATGGTTCCTTGAAGAAAAGTCAAGAGAGAATTTATGCCCATGACTTTTACAGGAAAGCTTAATTACTTTCCCAGAACTTTAGGTATCCATTAAGCAGCAGCCCTGGCTCCAACGTAGCTTGCAAGTCAGACAGAGGAAACAAGTCTGAACATAATCATTAAAGAGCAGAGCTAACTGGGTGTGCATCTCCAGTACTTGTTTTAATCCCCATGAGCATTTCCACCTCCTACAACCCAGGATAGGCAAGTTAGGTGAAAGCCACTTCCTCACTACAATAGGCAACTTCCATCAGACATCTTAAAGCCCACTCAAGTTAATAAACACTCATAGTGGGTTTGGGATATACTCAGCACTTAACTTCAGCCCCAACTCTTACGGCATACTGCTTTCATCTTTGCCCCTCTCCAATCTACATACGGTAAAACTGCTCTTCTCTCCTAATTGTTGCTGTAGTCTGCAAGCGCCCTTGCCACAATCCACGACCCTTTCACAACAGTGGTATTTATCACAACAAGAAGCAAGCAGTTCTCTCTAGAGTAAGAAACGCTGAGAGGAGCAGACTTCATCCTTAAAACCACCACAGAACAGGGCACAGCTGCAGCTCACCCTCTCTCTCCTTTTCCTTTTCTTCTTTCTTGCTCTTTTTAGTGGAGGATTTGCTCTGTGTTGCTGGCTGCCCAGAGCCTGATGCTGCAGGAGCAGAGGTGGAAGAGGTGCTTGATGATCCAGAGGATGAAGCCACAGATAGAACTTTACTGCCACACAGAGCACAAGACAGCAGCTGCAGAAGAACTGGTGACACTCCTTCATCTACCAGGAAGCTGACTTGAAGGAGGAAATACAGAACCGCTGCAGAGAAAACAAGAAAATCTTTGAAGCCTGAATTAAAATAAAGCAAGCAAAAAACCCTCAACCTAACTTTGAACATGACAAGGACCATCCCACAAACTCACAGAACCTTCCTGTCCCTATACTACAGAAGCGTAACATTTGGGTACACCAAGGTAAAGTGTTTCATCCCAAATTGCACACTGGAACAACGGCAGTGCAAGCAAGAGAACACAGATCTCCTACTCCTGTTCTTGTAAGTTATCCATTACACCATATTGCACTCTTTAGCTAAGGAACAGATGCAATGAGAGCACTGTGATAATTAGTACTGGAAACAGTTCAGTCCTACTCAAAACTCTCAGCTGTGTCCCCCCTTCTTTTTCTCTGCTGAGCTTCCCCATCTGAAAAATCCTGATTCAAACCAAGACATGTAATGTGTCCCCTCTGCTCCCTCAAATACTCTCAGAGGAAGAACTCACAGTCATCTTTAATGCAGAATTTCTGCCAGTTTACTGTTCGCTGTGTGGCGATCTCTGCACAAGCCTTTAAGTGTTCCATCTGAAAGGCACAATGGGACAGGATTAAACACCATGACAGTATTTCTATTACTGACATCTTACATAAATGCAACACACGCTGTTTCCTAGTACAGTGGCACACTTTTCCTTACCAAGCTGATCAACGTATCATACTGCAGGGCAGAGCCTGAACTTGCTGTGACCACACTGGCACGAAGGAAAATGCCTTGCTCTTCCAGGAGCTTTTTGATTCCACGAACGTGAGAGTCCAACGTGTGAAGGTCTCTGAGCTGGCGGTATTTATCCTTTGATCCACAGATAAAGAGCAAAAGCTTGCGGACTTGGCGGCGCACAAATGGAGTCTGCTGGATCATCAGGTACTAGACAAAGAAAAGCCTACAACGTCAGCACTGTGAACTCACCAGTAGGCAACCTGCACCAGCAAATACATGATGTGTTTTCTTACAAAAAGACAAGACACAGGAGATGCACTTATGAATCTGTCAGCTTTAAGGTACAGACACCTGTAAAAGTAAGTCACAGGCAGAAGAAACACTGCACAGCAACATTGCAGTATGCCAAGCTGTGCAATTGTGAAACCACTTCCGAAAACCATTCTTTGTCATCTATGAACTCAAATAAAAAGCTAGTCAAGCTTAATTAAGAAATCCTACACCATACTTGTGCAAACATAAGATAACTTGTTACCTCAAGTAGGAAGCTATACGACTAAAGGAACTGAAAAGACATACTCCAAGTATGTTACTGATTTCTTTTTTAAGGACTAAGTTAAGTACCAGCAACCGAGCACAATGTTACATTGTACCATCTCAGAGATGGTTTTCTATTCAAGTCTTCTGGCAGCAAACACTGAGCTATAGGAAATAATAACAATCTTATTTTCCATGTATGCTTTCCTATAGATTCCTGTTCATCAGGAGTAAAACAAAGCCAACAGTTCACCCTCTTTCAAGGGAGATTAAAAATCAGAGATGGATCTGAGATCAGTTCTGCAAAAGCTCATCTCTCCCACAAAAGGTAACATTACTGGATTTTTTTGGTGAAAATCCGTACACGTATCACATTCTCACTTACCTCAGACAAAAAGTAGAACCAGGAATGATCAAAGATGGGAGGTGGGATGCGGGAGTTTGTGTCTGCAATCTTCTTGATCTGATAGGGCAGCCGCAGAACCATCTCTGTCAAGAGCTGAGTGTAGGCCTCAAAAACATCTGCAGCATGACCCTGAAAGCAAGAGCAATCAATCAGGCTCTGGCACTCAACACTCCCAGCATGATGTCATGACAAGCTACAGGGAGCATTTAAAGATTTTCTAAAAACAAAGCTTTTCTGCACCTTTGCAGCCAGAAGAAACGCTCACAGCTGACAAATAAAAACAAGTCAACAAACCTGCATGAGGACTTTAACTAGAGGGCAACTATTAGGATGCAATAAGTTAGTCTGTAGTAATAAGGCACTTCAGCATATGAGGTTTCAACTCAGGAGACACTCTTACATTTAACTAGGCTTTTTTTCACTGCACCTGTACATTATCAAAGCTCCCCCTCCCCAGCAGCATCTTAGCATAAAGGCACCACAGTGGTTGAACAAGCGGAGGATTTCGTGCGGAAATCCCCACCAACTGCTAGGCTTCCTTGCCACAGTAAGTAGCGGTGGTTCAGAAATTTTGCCTGCCAAGCAAAAGGAGTCATGCGATGAAGTAGCTTCCCTTCAGGAAGATTAACACTTCAACCAGAAACAGTGACAGTAGCTCCACAGAACTGCCTGGTTTAGGAGTGCATCAATGGATATAGCAAGCTGGGCTGCTCCGAGAGAACTCAGAGTAATCCTAGTTGTTAACTATGAGCTAAGGGAATGGATTTTAATGGCGCTACTAAGGGAAAATCAGTTCTGCAAGGATGTTTTTACTTGCTTCTGTGCACCAGCCTTTTAATGCAGGTCACGTAAAGCTAAGAGCATAGGGTAGGACTCACCTTTACATACTGGCGGAGGAAAAAAGGGCTCATGTCAGGTGGAGAAGAAGTAGTGTGAGGTTTCAGGAGCTGGCTGGTGGCTACAGGCTCCTCATCATTCTGCTGGCTTTTCCAGTACTCCAGCAAAGACTTCAACACATGCAGACAGTAGTCAACAGCACCAGAGCTCAACAATGCAGCAGCAGTGGCACTAGAGATGAGGGAGGAAGACTGAAACAAAGAGGAGATGGATTACTAAAGCACCTGAGAACCGCCGTGTCACAAGAGCAGGGTAAGCTGTGAGAATCAGACAGTAGTTGCTGACAGTATGGATAAGAAAGCAGGTTTTTATGAAACTTTTAGAGGCAGCTTTTAAGTTTGGGGTTTGTTTGAGGTTGGGGTTTTTGGTTTTTTGTGTTTATGAAAAGCAACTCAAATATTTACAGAGACTCTTTTGAACAAGCGCTTAGTAAAGGAAAACAAATAAAATCTCTTCTTAAGTCTAATCTCCCCTCGACACATGTGCCAGAGGCCACTCTGCTATGGATTAGACAACTAGGGCTTTTCTTCCCTTTTTTTTTTTCCACTTTTTTTTTTTTAAAGTTGGAATTTCTATTTGTTTATCTGGGATTTGGCCAGCTGGGCGTGAATTCTGGTAGAGAAAGAGTCCCTGTTGCAGATGCTGCTCAGAGGCTCTGCTCCACCCAGGTATTGCTCCACCTGCATTCTGCAAGACGATGAGCTTTGATTTCTGTGGGAAGCTCAAGCGAATAACAAAGGCTGGAGAAAAAGCTACTGTAAATAAAACTATTAAAGCAGCCCTGTAAATCCAAACAAACCCCACAGCTCATAAGCTCATTAAAATTTGATGCAGTTCAGACTAAATTTTTTAACCTCTATGCTTTTTTATTAATCTCCTTCCCACCACACATACTGCTTTTTATGCCTTATTACTGTACCTTTTAGCAACAAATATCTAAGGAATCCTCTTAGCGACTTTTACGTTGACACAGCAGCATATTGCTTTCCAATAATCACATTATAAATCCTCTTTAACCCGTTCAGCACCAGTAAGATGCAAGCAAAAAAATCTGCTAGACCGTTTTAAATATCATTAGTGTGCTGCCCTCAGCTCAGTTGAAACTGCACAAAACAAGCGAATCCAGTTGTCTTTACGTGACGGTTTCCTCCATTCTGAGTTTCAGCAAAGATCTTTTTTGACAAGAGTCAAGTAACATTGCAGATTCCTCACTAATTTTTCCAAAGCACTTTTAACTGCTTTTCAGTTTCAGACCAGCTATTTCACTTAGCAGCTTTTAGACCATCTTTGACGAACAAAAGCCTCCCAACCACATCATCCCCTGACAAAGCTATTTGAAGAAAGTACCTCACAAATGGAAGACTTGGATCCTGACTTTGTTCTGGACATGAACACGCTAAGCAGCCTCATTACCACCAAGTGCACTTCATTCACAGGAGAGCGTTCATTTTTCTTAGACACATCCTGCAAGGACAGAGTTCGCTTACTTACAGAGCTGAGCACAATGTCCTAACCATCTAAATTTCAGTGCTCTGATCCTCATGAAGCATTTCTAATTTAAACTCAAGCAGTAATACTAAAAAAGCAGCACAAATTCCTCAATATAAGGGTAGACAGTGGCCTGGATGTCAGAGAACAGTATCACACAAATGAAAAACTATATATATGTCAATTATGCATTACTGATCACATCTGATTTAAGAGTTTAATTCCAGCAGAACAAACTTTCATGCTCACTTGTGGATGCTGGAACTAGGAAACAGTGAGACTTACACTCCTGTCATTTCCTACCTTACGTGAAGTGAGCCAAGAGAAATAAACGGCCTGACCAGATCCATACAGCAGTGTTCTGTGATTCCCATGCATCTAATTCCTCCATGGAAAGAAACTCTGTCTAAAAGGAGCAAATCGAGAGCGTGTGCACATACTCCAGCTTACCTTTTTGTCCATGCACAGTTCTGCAATCAGTTGGGACAGAAGGTTATCTAAAGCTCCCTTATCTTTCTCATCATCTCCATCTAGGTCTGTTGTGAGCATCAGAATAACCTGGGAATAGAAGTCAGAGAATTAATAGAAGGCAGGTTCCATGTTTTCAAGATAAATACAGATTACCTTTCACAAAGCATTGCAGATTTTACCTTGATTAATCTATGTTCTTTCCCAAATTCTGCCTGCGTCATCACAACCTAATATGAACATTCAGTATAAACCTGAAAGACCCTCCCAAACACATCAGAGCTCAAGGATTTTAGCCATTAGTCTCCTCAGCCAGCTGTACCACCACACTGAGAAAGCGTGCAAGTCTAGCAAAAATCTACAGATAATGAATGCTGTGCAACAGATCAAACACTTTAGAGATGGACTCACACATTCTGACTGGGCAGAAAGGAGAAAGGGAAACGCATGGGCAAACAGAAACCTCGCAGTAGTAGCAATGATTAACTGTTTGATTAAGGCTTAACTCCTAAGCCCTCCCCACCTACCTGCATATAAGGAATAGCCCGGACTCCTCCAACATTCCTCAGCTGAGGTAAGTTTTGCAGCAGCCTCTCCAGCAACATCAATCGGACCATGTGCAGCCTGGGAAGTCAGAAGTCAGGAATCAGACACATCACAAGAAATATTAGACCCAGCAGGATCACCAACAGAGCACTGCAACTGACCACAGTTCAGAGCATGAGGAAATCCTAAGGTCATCAAATCTGCACAGACAGGAGCAGACTCCCTCAGACTTCACAGTCAAGCGATGTCAAAGATGCAAAGCAACTCTGACAAGGGACCTAGTTATTCACTTCAGAACTACACTGCTTAGCATGACCACCTGCAGAATTCAACTGTCTAGAAACAGAGACTACAAATCAGTTCCAAACCGCACTGTAAAAATGACTCAGTGTCTGTTCCCACACAGTGAAAAACTGCAGATCTTTCCACTCTTGCACATACTTTCTTTCCTACCACTGAATTTTACAAGCTCCCAAGCTGTAGATTTTAGCGATTCTTCTGTTAACTAGGCTCACATGGGATTTTTTCATCGCTTTGTACAGGCAGAAGTTTTGTGGGACACACATCAGGTATGTGTAACACCTTACATGGGGAATGCACAGAGTGAGGCATTTTGCAATGGCATTTTGCTCTATTCTATGTTCCTGACTTTCAGTTTTTACTATCCAACAGAGTCCCAAATCATACTCCAATAATTTCAGCACCTATGGTCCACTCCTCTATACAATGACACTGCAGACCAGGTGTGCTAGTCTTGAAGAGGAAAACAAAGCCCCTTGCCTGTTGCTGGTGTGGACGTCTCCCTCTGCCTCTCCTTCCCCTTCTGAACCATCTCCCTCTTGCTGGCCTGTGGTAGTGCTGATAGCGCCTGTGCTTGAGCTGATGCTGCCTGGTCCAGCAGGGTGGCCCTCAGCTGCTGTGTCCCCATAGGCACTACTACGGCCAGACACTGAAAAAGAAAAAAAAGGGAAAGACAATGTCAACACAATTGAACATGCACTTTGCCTGCTTCATAGCAACTGATGCAGCTGAACTATACTTCGGAATTACGATTCTAAGGAGATCGTGTCCTTGGTTATCTTCATAAAGCCAGAAGACAGTCACTTCCACAGATGCAACTTAACACCCCTAGCATTCTTTTGTTTGCCAAGCCTCATCTTTGTGGCTCAAATTGAATTGGTTCCACAGCAGTAATTTAAACTGAGTCAGAAGAGGTGTGGATGGGCAGTGTGGACATTTTTTTTTTATAAAAGTCTGTGGTCATTTTACCTGGGTATCAGTCCCAAGCAAAAGAGAAATTAATTCTATCCCATTCAAACTTATCCAGCAGTATAGTGAATTCTTTCAGTCTTGCTCTAGGCTAGTGCTTTCTGTTATTACAGGCCAGCAAAAGCTACTGCAGATTCCACACTCCCAGAGAACCACAAGAAGTAAGCAAATATTCAGTCTGTATGGCACTTGGGCAGAAACCATAAAATGCATGGCATCATCTATTTGGAACTGAGATTTCTTTTTTGCCAGGAATTACCCATCCCCTCCCCCTTGGGTAAAGTCCTATGACAGTAGAAAACAGACGTGCAGACACTGGTGCAGCAAGACACACTTACCACTGTGCTCACCAGCGACGGAGTCCACCGCGCTGCCACCGCTCTCAGAGCCCACGCTCCCACCATGGTCTGCAGGTGAAGTCCGAAGAGTTGAGCCATCTGTTGCAGCTGTGCTGCCTTCATCATCAGACGCTGGAGCTAAGAGAATAAAGAGAGCTGTTACAAGTAAAAACACTGCCTTGATATAACTTCAAAAGACGCACATGCTACAAAAGAAAAGTCACGAATATTGATCTTCATTTTTTGTGTCAATTTTTAACTACAAATAAAAGGGCACTTAGAAGCGTCCATCAGTACATTTAAAGCCTGCTAAAAGCAGTGGAGGGGAGACACCTGAGAAGGAAACCTTCTCATCAAATAGACAACCATGCAAGTTACTTGAAAAACAATGTCTGGTTGTTTATAAATGCAAAGGAAATACAGTATATGGTTTATTTTGTCTGCTTTATTTTAAGGAGAGGAAATAACTTCCTTAGAAGCCTACAATGAAAGTCCATCAAAGCAGGAAAAGGCCATAAATATGCTATCAAAAAATACATGAAGTCAATAGTAATAATTGGTTCTTCAAAACCATATTTACAAACAAATTTAAAATCATTATTTAGGTCAAAATCAAAAAAGCTTGATTCCTTGCAGTGAACAGTTACCTGATGCCGTTGTATCTGAGAGCGTTCCAGCATCAAGAGAAGAAGAGCTGGGTGCTTGGCCAGACAGTCCTAAGCTCTGAAGTCCAAGTGCACTA
Source organism: Cariama cristata (assembly GCF_000690535.1). Classification (NCBI taxonomy): domain Eukaryota; kingdom Metazoa; phylum Chordata; class Aves; order Cariamiformes; family Cariamidae; genus Cariama; species Cariama cristata. Next base: position 27,890 of record NW_009605706.1, on the reverse strand, counting down.
CTGCTGCTCCCTGCAAGAGAACAAATGATGAGTATCTTTCAGTAAGAGAATTATGTTAACTCTGCCCTTCTCTGTACATTTCACAGTTCTATTATCTTTGCTTTTTTGGCGGTGACATCAACAGCTTCTGCTTTGTTTCTTTCCCAGTTTCCTCATATTCTATCTACCTTTTTGACAGTCAATAACGCCTACATTGTACCTTGCTGATCTTGTTGTAGGCTCAGGGCAATAGCCAATTCCACCATTGTTTCATCATCTGCATCTGGAGGAATATCCAACATAGGGGGGAATCCCTCTGCTCCAGCCAGAAGAGCCTCCAGGGGAGAAGGGTTCCCATTATTCACGTTTTCCGAAGTCTCCAGAACCATGGATTCAGACTATGGAGAGGAAACACAGTGAGAGTTTTCACCAAACCACCACCAGCTAATGGACCACTACAAACTTTCATCATAACTAAATCAAACTCAAGTATCTAACATACTCAAAAGGCTCCGAAGAGAAGCACTCTGGACTTACCACCATCTCAAAGTCCCCATGATCAACTTCGCTTTGCTCTTGACTTTCTTGTCGGATATGCTCGCCATTTGCTATCCCAGAACTCTGTAGTTTGTCTTCTGCATCGTCATCGTCATCATCATCCTTATCTCCTGAGTTGCAAAGGATTAATTCACAAATGTTTTTTCATGAACAAGTTAATTAATGCTGGGAAAGAACCCTAAGCTATCCTCAGTTTACCCCCAGTCACTAACAGATTCCATGACAACTACAATTCATGTCAACGCTAAAAGAGTATCTCTTGGATGGAGACTTGATACCCTAACTTTGCTCTGCACACATCTTTACAACTGATTTATAAGGACTTGAAAACAGGCACAGAAATACTAAGACAGTCTGGATTACTACCCTCTAGAAAAAATAATCAGATTTCCCTATCACTGAAAGGGGAATATCTCAGAGAGATCTCCTCTTTGAATCCCAAAATATCAAAGAAGAGGTGAATATTTAAAAAAAAAAAAGCTTTTAGGGGGCAAGAGAGAGCAAAAGAAAGGAGAAAGATTGGGTTTAGTCTTTTTAAGTCCCAATTTATAAGACTACTTCATTTCTTCTCTTTTCTGAAAAATAAAGTAGGTCATGCTCATTTAAAGGCAAAGACGAATGAATATTGCATACCCATAGGAGTATTGCTCCGAGGGGAGGATGGCAAGGTGACGTGTCTTCGCTTATTCCTTGGTCTCAACACTCTGATCAAAGCTTGTTTGCAAGAAAAGCTCACTGCAGGATCCTGGAGGGTTAATAGTTAATCATTAAAATTCTTAAGCTTTAAGTGCTTATTCACAGCATTTGGAAAGATAGCTAAAAATACACTTGTGACTCTCTGTTGGTCATGATTCATGTAAGACATATGTCACTGCTTAACTTCTAAACTCCTTGTTTCCTCCAACAGCCATAAAGCAATACTCACCATTCCACATGCAGTGCATGCTAAACATTACTAAAACATAAGTAGAGAGAAATTCCTCCTTCATTCACTTCTGGCTATATGTTTCTGGCTGCATGCCTCTCTCTTGTATCTGTACTATGTATTATCATTCTACCTGTATTTAATTCTTTTTGTATTATAGAATCACAGAATCATTTAGTTTGGAAAAGTCTTTTAAGATCATCGAGTCCAACTATAAACCTGGCACTGCCAAGTCCCACTAAACCATGTCCCTAAGCACCACATCTACACAGGGATGGTGACTCAACCACTTCCCCAGGCAGCCTGTTCCAGTGCCCAAAAACCCTTTCAGTAAAGAAATTTTTCCTGATATCTAGTCTAAATATCCCCTGGTGCAGTGTTATAGGCTGAAGCAGAGTAGAGCAAGATTACATACCGGGCAAAGTAACATCTGCATGTAGATCTTGGATGCTGTATGGATACAATCCAGTTCACACGTGCAGTATCCATGGATAATATCCACTAAAGCATTGACTGTGGCTTCAACATGAGTGAGACCTAAGAAGGAATAAAAGCAGGACTGTAATCAGCTATCTTTCCATTTCAGCACAGAGTGAGACACTGCAGGAAGCATCTTCTGTTTGTAGACTTCAAGGCACAATGCTGGCACCACAAATATATTGAAGTTTTAATCCAAAATGAGCTTACACGCTAGTCTTGTCTAACGGAATACTGTGCACGCCATATACCAACACAACTAAGTATCCTCTAACACCATCCATGAAGTCAAATGTGAATAAATCAATCATCAGCCCCTTTTTACTAGCACAATACACATACTTCAGAACAAAAGCACTAGAGTAGAATTTGCAGATATAACTTAGAAAGCACGCATTGCATCATTAGCATCTTAAGCCTAGTTCGGAACAAGTAATTTTCTCTGTTTACAAGCTTAAAATAAGATCCTTCAAAATACACAAGCTTGATGATTGCAAACAAAGAGCTAGCACACCTGGCAGGCAGGCAGGGGCAAGGAAGGCGTTTTTGGGTTTTGACGCATGTAGCTTCCAGAAGTGGTTAACCAGCTGGGTAATAAACGTGCAGCCATCTCCTTCAGCGTGTTTCTGGGCCTCCTGGCCTTCTTCACTCTCTGTACAGATTAAAAAACAGTTGTCAGATATGTGCAGGGGAAAGCATTAACAAGCAGGGTAACACCAAGTTTATTGAAATGGCTTTTGTTAGAGACTCTGATGTCCTTGTTACAAGGACTATCGCATGCCTAACAAATGTGTCAAATACAATCCTTGTCACACTGAACCAGATACCCCAAGACATCTTCAATTATGACAACAGAAGGCTGAAGAAAATCACAGACTTCTGTACCTGTTTCCAACTGTGGCAGCTTTGATTCTGTATAGTGGACCAGATTGTTGGGTCTCATAATAGCAATCGATCGAGCCGTGATGACCAGTCTCTGAAACACTTCAGGATCAAGGTCCTTTCCTTCTTTGGTTGAGGAACTCAAATACTGAATGGCTTTACTTAGCAATGCTTGATCCTGTAAAGTGAAAGATAACACAGGCAAAGAAAAACAACAGACAGAAGCACAACAAAGCAACTGAAGCACGACTGCAGGACAGGTCCTGGGGAAATCCAGCATGCACTGCTTTAACTCTTGGCTAACCTCATCTAGGAAGGACAACTAATATTAACAAGTCACCCTGTAACAAAAGGAATCTGGCTTGAGAATTGATTTTCACATTTGCTTCCCCCTCAGGCTTAAATGAGGATGGAAAGACTAGTGCATGAACACAATCATTCAAGTGGTTAGCTAAGGCTATCTGCAGGCATCTGTGCATTTACTGCAATTATGTTAGCACACAGTCTAACCACTACTTACCCTAGTATTTTCCTACCACCCTAAGCCAGATGCCTGTGGAAACAGAAACCAGAGCTACGGACACAGTTTGCAAACAAACTTCATGAGTTTCGAGATCCTGATTTCTCTAGTGTAACCGACATTACTTCCCACCAAAAATCTTCAAGAAGCATTTTTAAGTAGTGAAGTTCTGGTGAAACACAACAGCCAGCAAGGCAGGCAGCAGGAGCTAAACGGAAGCTAGCCACCAGGTTTATGCTGCACGGAGGAAGGGTTTTCTAGGGGCATGTTGCACCTCAATCATGAACTGGCAAGTTACAGGAGACTTGCACCATGTTACCTTGTGGTTATGGTATGCCGAGCGGCTGGTGTGCAAGCTGGCCAAGAGGCTCTTGGTTTGCTGCTGGACGCTGGAAGGAGCTGGCATGGACAGCAGCATAGTAGCCAGTTCCTGAGCTGCCACCTTATTCTTCTCCTGCTCCCAAGAACAGACAAAAAACAGTCTTCAGTACATTTACCATTAAGGTGATGCACGAGTCTGATTTCTCAGCATACCTGCAGCTCTCTCCCCTCCTTGCACTGTGCAATTAAGTTTCTGCCTTCCTTCAATATCGTTTTGATAGCCTCCTCAATTTATTGTTTGACATTTATGGAACATTTTACATGTCTACATAAGAAAAGTCCTTTTGAGATTTATGGGCTTCTACCCTGCTGTTTTTGTAAACGAGGTCAGTCTACAGCACAAAAATCCCACAAGCAATAAATGCAAATGCCAATTGTCATTCCAAACTAGTTTCAAATGCTTTTCGCTAAGTCAACTTTCAGATCAGTGCTCTGAGCAAAACGGATGCGGCTCTCTTCTGTATCAGGCCCCCAGGGCTGCAGGAGGTGCTGCTGATCTTGCCCCTCCTCCCCCATCTCTGAAAGCTCAAGAATGTATTCAGAAAGTTACTTGCCTTCTCGTTGACTGGTCCTACAGCAAAGCAGCTTTCCAGCGCTTCTAAAGAACTCACTACTAGCCTGAAGGGAGAAAGGAAAGCAGGCTTGAGTACAGCAACCCTTCTCTCTCCTTAGCACTTTGCTTTATGCGGGCTACAGTCATGAGTAGCTCAGAGACAGCTAACGAATGCCAAGTACAAAATCAAAGCATGATAAAACCTGCCACAGGCACCATGCATATCATTTCATTGTGTTACAGACCAGAGTTAAACCTGGCTCACGCTCACAGACAAACTTAGGACTGCTTTAATAATCCACAGCTGAAAGACAGGGGCTTTTCTCTACCAAAGAGGATAAAACATTTCCTTACGCAGCCTGCAGCAGGGATAACTTGGATTGTCTTGACGGTACCAATTCACCATGGCCCACAGACGTACATATGACTGCAGATCAAGGGTTGGTATGACACATGGGAAAAAGCGTAACCGACTTTTCTAAGGGAGCAAGATTCTACTTGCTTGCTATTTTCACACAGGTTGCTCTTTCCAATTTGGAGTTCCAGTGCAAATTATTCCAGACAAAAATTATCTTGGAGCACTAGGTATGACTCAAGTGAGAGATGCTCAGGTCCAAACTTTTGACAGCAGTAAGGCAGGCTAGTAAAATACTTGCCCCAAGGGAAAACCTTATTTACAACTTGTGGCAAAGTGCTGAATTTCCCTGGCAGCACCACTTCACGCCTCACGGTAGAACTACCTGAAACGCCATCTGACACACCGCAAGGAGCAGTGCAAGAATACAGGAAAAAGGAGGGAAGAGATAGCATTAAGGGGAGAAGTAACAGTGTAGGATTGGATACGAGGTACAAGAAACAACAATTGTCTGGTCTGGTGGTGATAAATAACACCACATTCCCCTACCCACAGCCGCCCTCCATAAAGCTAGTAGGGAATATAAGTGGGAGAAAAAGACGCAAGGAGGGAACAAAGCGAAAAGAGGAGCCTGTCAAACAAGCAACAGTTACACTGTATACAGCAAAAATCTGCAAACCACCTCATCTTTACATTTTGCTAAACCATCTGCCATGCAATGACCAGAATGTAAAGAAGCAAATGTCACTTGGAAAACAAAACAAAAAACAACAGTCAACAAAAGCCACATCATGGGTTCTGTCTCTCTGACACACACTCATTCGTGCAGAGAAAAGGATGGCATACTAACCGGTCCAGGGTGGTTAGGGACTCAGTTTCAGAACTTTGGGGGAGCAAAGAAAAAGGAAAAAAAAATAAAAATGTGTAAAGCTTACAGAAAAACTCCCTAGAACACATTCTAAGCAAAAGGCAAATTAAATGGGGAAATCAGGAAGCCAGGAGAGCGCTATATACAATAAATCTAAGCACGGTTCTTTCTATCTGGGCAGCAGACACTTGCCTAATAGCAAAACAAATAAAGGAGATCCAGGCCACCTAGCACAGAGAAGCCAAGCACACTGCCTAAAGCACCACTGAAGGTTAAATCTGAAGTGCAGACACCAAACTTCTGATAGGAAAGCTGCCTCTTGCCTGCCATTAGCTGTTCCTACTCAAGAGGCCCTTTATAAGGTAACCATGCTGCATTCTGTAACACGTAAGTAAAAATAAAAAGAGGTTTTTTTTTTGGTTCTGCGTTTTTAGAACATAATCCCACTGCTTTGGAAAAACCAGAAGGCATGTCTGTGCAGAGAGGGACATCTTGTGGAGACGTCAGAGCAGAGGAGGGAAGAAAAGAAAAAATAAGCACAGGAAAAAGGTCCCATGAACTATCAGACAAAATATTAAAGGATGGCCAAACGGGTCCTTCAACTGGACATAACTGCCACTTCAAGCCCTGAACCTTTACCTGAGAATTTCAGTAAGACAAAATTAACAACCACCTACTCCCAGTCAAACAGCATATCCCTTAAAATCCTCATTTTTCAGCAGTGCTAAGTCTTCTTTGATCTGTTTCCCTCCTATCCTTGCTAGCTTACCAGGTTTTCTACAACCTTTATGATACGGACTATATGAGCTCAGAGAAAGAAAATGGGGTGGATATAAAAAAAGGTTCTCTTTCTTCTGCTAAATACATGCCCAGCTCACCCTTGTGGTTTGACTCTCAGCAGGGATACAAAGGGGGAAAAAACTCCATGCTTTCTCCACCACAGTAGTCAAGCCCGAGGCATATGGGCTACAAAATAAGTTGATGGGAATCACTAGCCTAAAGCAAAGACACACACAAAGCCTTCCTCAAGACTGAACTTAAATTCAGAGGGGCCTAGCCTTTGTGAGCTCTAGAGAATGAAAAAGGGCCAGCTTGAAATGAGAAAATGTACCAAGGCAGCAGAAATCTCTTTTAGCTCTTCACAACTGCTCTAACAAACGAACTTAGCAACATGAAGCATGCACACAGATCTATCCATCTACACCACCAGATAAATCGAGAGTGAGGACAAAGCCCTCCTTAGAAGAAAATCAATGACTTCTCAGTTGTTGTTTTCTATGACAGTGAGAACAACTCACTAACTCCCTTAAGTTCTCCCAGTTAAGAAAGGCACACGAGTGTACCTAGGTCCCCTCTACAGCAACTACCCATTTTCAAGGAGAAATAGAAGAAAGACTGCAGAAATACCTCTCCAGGACAGTTCCAGTGGCAGCAGCAGGGGTAGCCGACTCTGTGTCTCCAGTGCCATTCCCTTGATTGAGGTTTGGGGGACAAACATTGCTCACTGAAGCAGATGGGAAATCCTCAGGGGGCTCATCAGGCCATCCAAACTGCTCTTTGGTTTTGCCATAAATTTTTATGGAATCCATCATTGTGACTCCAGCAGGATCCACAGAAGCTCCAACTGTAGTGATGAGAGAAATTTCTTATAACCTAATAAAACAGTTTCTTTTGAATACAAACAAGTATAGCCTCATAAGGTCAGGATAGTGACTACACTGCATCATTAATATATTAATATACAGCCACTCTGACAGTTTCATCTCCTTTTCAAGGCCACTTTCCTTTTCTATTATCTCAACACGAAACTATTGAGCCAAGCTACTGTACATTCATCCAATGCAGCAAGAAACTCGGCCATAAATAAAGTTATTAAATGTTCAGGATTGAACCCCTCAAATTCCTTCTGTAGGTAGGTCAAAGAAACCGATTGTGGAAACCCTTGCTACTATGAGGTGAAGCACAGCACATTCAACCCACTCAAGCAAAACCAAGAGGTAGTCAAGGGAAACAAAGACTCACTGAAGATGGTCAGTTTTTTGTCAGCCTGCAACGCTTCCTCGCGAGTGAAAGGGAAGTCAAACCAACGAGCTCTGGTCATGTTCAGCTGCATGGTGCGGCCAAAGATCTCCAAGTACGAGGGCGCTCGCTCTATTGCTTGTGTGCCAATCTGGATCCGCATGCCTGTCATCACCATTGTGCTGTTATTGTTCGTCACTTCGATGGTGAAACCCCCAGGCTGTAGAAGACAAATCACAGCTCAGAAAGATGAAGTCAAAAATTCACTCCCAAGCTAAAAATCTGAAGTCTGTACACAGGTGCCTCCACGGTTTACCCAACAGTATCACAGGATTTGTACAGGATCATTTGAATAAAGCAGACTTGTAAGAAAAGGCATGCTACCAATCCGGACAATAAAGTCACATAGAAGCCCACCAGAATCCCCAGATTGCCCCACTTACCTTTGTGTTGGCCACATACATGCCAGTGGAATTGAGCCGGTGCTTTATCTGCTGAGCATTGTAAACCTGCAGCAGGTCATTGCCTCCAAACTCCACATCGGTGAGTTGCTGGTTGTGTTCAAAGAAGTCAATAGGGAAGTTCACTTGGCTGGATGTGCGAGTTGCTAGAAGTGAAGAGAGAAGTTTTTGACAAAACACATTCTAAACAGGCAAAGCTATGGTAAAAAAGCTGCAGAATGAGTTTGCCTTCTTTGGAAATGCCCGTGCGAGCCAGATAGCTATGTACTTTTATATACATCCATGGAAATATTTTGCCCAAACTTAGCCACTACTTAGCCCTGAGGTTAACCGCTAATTGTCAGAAGTGAACATCTTAAGTATCTATACAATGCCAATCAATCTTTGCATCTACATTTGCCGCCACTACCTTGCACAAGATATGTATGAGGAGTCCCTTACTAATAGCAGCTGCCTTGCGCTTGCGAACTGGCTTCATGATGCTGATGACGCTGCTAGGTTGGAGAGAGGGCTGGAGCCAGTAGGACGTATTCTCTACATTGGCCATGTAGATCCTCAGGCTGCCATCTTCGCACAGGAGGATCATAGTGGTCCTCTGCTGCTCGTTGCAGGCTGTGTGACGGATGGCCACCATGTCCTGAATCTGCAAGGGCAAGCAATGCAAGTCAAGGAAAGGACCTGACAACTGCTGCTTGAAGAAACAAACTCTTTGCATTAGAAAAGCTGCAAAGACTAGAGATCTTGCTGGTGGAACAACACGAAACCACATTTTAAGGGCCAAAAGTACAGGGGACTATGACTAACCTTTGCTTTGGCTGGCAAGGTTTTAATCTCCTGGATGAGAAAGGTGTCCGGCTTCACCATCACCACCAGTGGGACGCCTGTGGTTTGCTGAACACAGCACACCAAGCCAGGATGGTTCATCACCTCAGACCACTGACACAGTGCCGGTGAAGTCTTACTCCCACCATTTGAACTGCAAGAGATGAAGGGCAGAATTATGTTAATTTAAGAAGCAACACAAGTGAAAACACACAGAATTCGTCACTGTTCTAATCAGTTAAAGCTTCGTTCTCGGCAGGAATTCAAAGCACTGCATTATCACAGCCCTGATCTCTACCCTGAAAACTCGAGGAAAGACACTTAGTAATGTTTTATGCCCAAAACCAAGGAAGTAATTTTAAAATGGCTTTCAGCTATCTTTTTATCTGAACAGACACACAGTTCCGTGTTTCAACACACCCAGCAGCACTGAGCATGGCCAATGCAGGAGAATCTGTGCGACACTGCTCACTGGAAAAAAAAAAAAAGAAGCTGCAAAAAGACTAAGCCAAACTCGACTGGGGCTAGCGAGCTCTCGGAACCTGAGCCTTCTACAGAGCTTACTCACGACAGTGGCTTTGTGTCAGGCTAGTGAAGAGTCTGTGGCCTAAATGCCCAGCTCTGCTTGTCAGACCAGATGATAGAATAGCTTTTTTCTTGCCACATTCATAGCATAAGAGATTGGTTTCCCTCAAGGGAGTCTGAAAATAAGCCTTAATATGCACAATACACAAGGTCCACTGCAGTACTGGTGCCGAAAGGAAACAAAGGCTTCCAGCTCTGCAGCCTCTGCGAGGGTGGATAATCCCATTGGTTCCAGCTGCTGCACCAGTAGCAGTTCTGCACTGTGCAGCAAGACTGCTCTGAAGCCACCTTTCCGCTGTGAAATCCTACTGGGAAGAAAAAAAATGCATACACACCCCACTGCTGAAACAGCCAGCTTTGGTTTCAAATCAGTCTGCAATTAGGGCAGAAGCACCACGACAAGTAGCAAGAAATCATCAGCCAAAAAGGGGATCTTCACCACAAGCTTTGGCCATTCAAAGCTGGGATGTTAAGAATACTTAGTAGTATTTATTAATAATAAACAGAAGTGAAAACTTCAGGGGAGTCTTCCACATGAGTCTCACCTCTTTATGTTAATTGGGAACAGCCGCTGCACTTCCAGATTGGCCCGGCTGATAGTGGCTGCAAAGGATTTGCCTTGACAGTAACTGAAGAACAACATCTGTAGCACATGGGAGTAATACACTGACACACCACCTCCTGCTACCTGGCCATTACTGTCCTGTGGGATCAGAGAAACAACAATTAAGATAAACACGCATCCTCCAAAACAGTCTGTCAGGCTTTTAAATTTCTCATGATGGAATTCTTCCAAAAGCCTCTCCCCTGCCCCTTCCCCACCAGTGAGAAAACGCATTGACAATGTTCTAAGATGAACTCCTTGGTGAACTCATCCATCAGATACTTCAAAGGCTTTTAAAGGGGATACCGAGATTGCATACCCGTGGGCTGTAGGCAGTGCCCTCAGCTACCACATCTGTGTGCTTGAATGGTGTATGACAATCTCACATGGAGCACTCCCCATGTTTCCAGCTCATAAAAGAGCTTTCCTGAGGGCCGACTTCTCATCTATTCCCCTGTTTTGGAGCAGGCTGGTGTAAAAACACTGAGTGAAATGTGGACAGATTTTAAAAGTCACCCCCAAGACTACAGAGCTGCTATTGACCAGAAACAAAGGCTCACTTCACCTCTGCAGCCCCAGCAATGGTCAGTAACTTTATCCATTCTGGTTATCGCACCTTTGGAGTGCCTCGCTCCAAGAACAGCACTGCTCTGAAGGCATCTCCCTGCTGAGAAATCCTGCTGGGCATGACTTCAGAGCCTGCCATGGAAAACATGCTCCATTTTCTAGATGAAAGGATCAAGGGGTTTAATTTTCACCCCCACCTCCTTTCACCGCAAGGGTATTTCCCTCGTTAGAGGAATGACAAGCGCATTGATCTAGATCAGGAGGCTTAAAAGGGGGAGGAAAAAAGGAAACTTCTGCCTTCAAATGAAAGACACAAACAAAAGAGAGAAAGCCACTGCAGCCCATGCTACAAGAAAGGGAAGTCCCCAGTACCTTTAGGTCTTCGTGATTGACTTCAAGCACATTGGTGACATAGAATGGTCCATGCTGGGCACTGCTCGCCTCTTCCATGAGTTGCGTATAGATGTACCCAGCGGAGGACATGATCACTATAATGTTCTTCCCCTCCTCGTTGAAAAGGAAAGTGACATCCCTGATTTTGGAGCTTGGTAGAAGGAAATAGAAAGTTGGACTCAAGGCATCTACAGAGAGATCGTAAATCTGTGGGAAGAATCAAGGAAATAATTAATTACTACAATACAAAACAGTGCAAATGGACAAGAGCTGAGACAAGGGAATACCTGTTAGATGTTAGAGTTGGGTTTTTTTGCTCTAGGTTCTTTAGTTTTGCTTTTTCTTATGACAACAGTAGCCAAACACCAAAAATTTATATTACCAATTCATTTCTAACTAAGAATATTATCACATTCTTTCATATGCAACAACGTGAAGATCCAGACTCTAATGTCTGAAAGAAGACATATCATCAATAGCTTATGCCCAAACATACCTTCACGAAGTCTGCAGTCACAATCGCAAGCTCTGTTTGAGATCCTGGCAGCCACACAGCTTTAATGATGAAATTTCCAGTGGCTAGTTGGGGATGAAGTACCAAATGATCAGAGACTGATCCAGAGCTGCTGAATGTTAACACGTGGCAGTCCTGGAGTAAAGAAAAAAATTGGTCAAATATTGGAACAAAATGTTTATAACCATCTCAGGCCAAGAATGAAGTTAAAAGCCAGCATTCCTCTTAGTGCCAATAATGATTCATAAGGTAAGAATCTAAAATTCCTACATTTAAAATGAATGACATGGAAGTTTTTAAAGAAAAAAACCAAACAAAACCCAAAAAACCCCACAGAACCCAGCTGTTTCTTAGCTAAATAATAGACTTGTGGATTTTGTGAAAGCTGAATCTAAATCTGGGAGAATACAAAAAAGAGGAGTCGTTGCTACAAAACACTAGTTGTTACAGACTAGTTCTAACACACTAAGTTTCAGATGACTAAAACTTGACTCCTGTCTTAAAGTAAAATTGGCCTAAAGACAATAAGTAGTACTATTTTGAGGCACTGTCTCATTTATTATATTATTCATATAGGTCCTGCTTCTTTTACTTCATATATCAAGTAGGAAAGTGATTCATGAGCTAAAATTAGTGACAGACCTTTGAAGCCAGCTCTGCAACAGCTCCTTAGAGGAAAGAAATACAGCTGGTTTTGAGCTGATGTTTCCAACTGCCTAGAAAAGGGTTTGTCAGGCACTTACTTTCAGTCCACACACGGCTAGGTAGTCCTCCTTGCAGGGATTTCCAGTTAGGCTCAGCACAGTAAATGGAACGGGTGCAGATGCAAGGCGAGTAAGGGTCAATTTTCTTTTGCTGGAGTCTGCTTGTTTCAGCAATGCTGACAGCTGAAGGACTGTAATCTGCACAACAAAATGAACTTAGTTACCCAGCTTTACAGCTGAGGGGAAAATGACATTTCAATTTCAGGTCTATCACTGTGTCTCCACAGTTTTCACTGTTTCTGCTGCAAGAACTCTTTTCTCTGAAGAATGAGAAGTTTTTCTAAGCTATGTAATATTTTACAGAAGATCCAGATCTCGGGACAGGCAGAACAAACCATATTCTGCTTGTTGTTCAGTGCTCTAAGGCTGTTTCCTTTTCCTTTACAACCCAAGGTTCTCCACAGAGTCAGAGAACTCACCTTGCCCTTTTCGTGACTCACAGCCAGGTGCTGCCGACGGCCATGCGGGGACGACAGCACACACATCGCCACCCGCCTCAGCACATGGGCACTGATCAACTGCCGGATCGTCTGGCCCTGGTCACCACTGTAGTTCATGCGGACGTTCTCAAAAGCACCTTCTTGAGAGCCAAGAGTTGGGACCTGAGTCGTTAGTAAAAACATATAAAAGTATATCACTGAAATTTTTCTGTTTAAAAGCGATCCCAGCTATCCATAATCTAATCGCTCCTGTAGTATCATACCATCAACTGATCTGTCATTTCTACTGACTTGTCCAAAGTATGTAGCTCATTGAGAGCTTGCTGTGCACGACTGCTGCTCCCCATGGCTGAGGCTTGCTGGAAGTTTATCTGAATGGCATCCATCAGGAAATTCAGCATCTCCAGCACCAAAGGTGCAAAGGAGAAGTTGGCCTACAAGAAATAGATAAGGCAAGTGAGGCACAAGATGCTCCTGCTGGGACTCTTCATAAGAGCCGCATGTCAACCACTTTCTAAAGCCTGACACCACTTTCATGATCCCTCTTATCCTAAAAAAAGAGTATAAAAATCAAGTAACTTGGCTGATTACCAACACTGAGATGGTCTGCCTAAGATCCTCATCATAAACCATCTTCTTTTAACAGCTAGCCAATAATTATACCTGGGATTGTAGTTCCTCTCGACAGCCCTCAACATTTCTACACAGGCTGCTCTTCTTGGGTTTTTCTTCATCAGGGCCCTTCCCCTCACTGATGGTGACCTTGGCTTTCTCTGCAGGAGAGGTGCTTGCATGTCGAATGACACTCTCAGGCACTCTGGGCTCACTCTGGAAGGCGGACTCTTTCATGGTAGAGCTCATACCACTGCTGGGAGTTCTCTTCACCAAAGCCTGGGAATGACACAGTAACACTAAAAGCCCAAACCAAAGACTCAATTTTACCACTGACAAAATGAATACAGATTGTAATAGCAGCAAGATTAACATAATTTAAAGAAATGGAGTGCAATTCTCTTAGACTGCAACTTTAAAGAAATAACACAACAGCATCCTGTATGCCACTCTCCACCCAAGTTTTAGAGAAACTTCCATATTTAAGAGAAAGTTACTTTGCTTGCTGCTAGTGGAAAACATGGGAAAAGGTGGTAGCTGATGGTTGTGTAGTTTAAGCTAACTTGCAAATTTTGTAAAGGTAGCTGGAATCCCAGTGGTCACTAGGACAGAGATTTGCCAATGCACTTATTTGGTGCAAAAAAATAAATTACCACGCAAGCTGTAAATTAAGGGCGTTCATTATAAAGCTAAGGCCTTCAAGTCTCAGTACTCTTATACACTTGTATCATGACATCACATTGCAGAACAGAAGCCTCTGCAAAAAACTTTAAAAACTGAAGAAACCACAGCTTGTATGTTGACATGAAGACACTTTACCAGGCAACTGCCATCTTCCTTAGCTCCACAGTCACAGAAGAATGATCCATATTTGGCATAAGAAATCTCATGATCCTTGTGACAAACTTTAGCACAAACCGTGCAAACACCAACCCCATCAACCATCTTGCAAGTGTGACAATGATACCTGCACAAAATAAGCCAGATGAGTTATAAAACACAATGCCTTGAGAAGGCCCACAGACTGCATGTTTCCTTCTCAATGGCCAGAAATATCAGCCTGAAATTCTGAACACAAGTTTGAGATTCTTACCAATGTTGATTCATGAATTCTTTCTGTGTGATGGTGAAAGTACAGAGTTTATTACAAAGAGAATCTTCATCCTGTCAAGAAGAAAGTTGTTTCAGAAAGGTGTTGTAACTGCAGCTACAGTAAAGACACATGGTACAGAATACTTCCTCAGACATGAATGTGCATTTTAAGAAGAGCATGTTTTAGCACCACCTAGCTAAAAGAAGGCAGCCGGTATCAAACCACATGCAAAGAGAAGATGGCGACATTTTACAGCAACTCAAAAGTGAATCAAGAAAAAGAAAACAGTAACAAGAACAATACATTGAGAGGACAGATTTTAAAGAATGCATTAATAACAGCTTTTTTTTTTCCCCCACCCAACAGCACTTAAAAGCCTAATCTAAGTTGCTTGTTGACATAAAAGCTAGTGATGACAAACAAACCAGTAGGAACAAACCCATCTTACTCCATTTCTTCCTTTTTGTTTTCTAAAAAAAAAATCCAAACTTTTTAAGTTCTGTTGACATCACAAAGTCAACAGATGTACACACAAATGACAGGTATTCTCTTCTGGATCTGACAACTAGGGTCCTTCACTCAGTCTCACATTAGGAATAAACAACAATATAATCTTAATTTATAACCTGAGTAATTCTGATCTGGAAGCTGCAAAATCACTCTTCATCTCATTTGCAGCATTAACTGTGACTACTGCCTACCGAATCTTCAGCTTGAGAGTCCTCCTCCTCCACTGCCAACTCTTCCACCCAGTCTGAATCCACCTCAATCGCCCGTTCCTCTCCATCAACAGAAAGATGACTTGGTCCTTGGCCACTGGTCTGGCTCAGTGCATTAGTGACATCGGCCAGGTAAGAGACAATATGGCACGTACACTCCAGGATAGTCACATGCTATGAAGTAGAGATGAATGAAAACGAGAGACAATACTCAGATCCCGTAACAGCTGCTTATAAGGCCAAAAAACAGAGCAGTCCCCCTGACCAAATTGCTTTAAAACTCCCACTGTGCAACCAAAACAGACAGCTGACACAGCTCACGCCTGAGATTTATTCCTGCAAGTTAAGCATTAGTCACATGTCTTACCTTCCCTTGCATGACGTTTGCATTCATTTTTTCTACCACATTCTTTTGAGACAGGTATTTCTTGCTGTAACACAAAACAGTGGAGAAGATCATTACAACTAACAGTCCATGGGAATCACAAACTCAGTTCTTACCAATACCTTCAAGCGTTCAGTTTGCTTTAGATTAACGACAGGAAATGTATAAATGCAGTAATGAAAACATCGAGAGTGGAAAAGACAAAGAAACCACGTGGTTGTTCTTAATGGGGGGACACAGATCACTGTCCCTCAGACACTTTATACTCCAAACAACAAACTATAAACTAAAAAATAAGCATGCATCAGTAAACATGAACTTCTGAGCCCAAATTACCAAGGCAAAAAACCCCACCCCCTAGTCTAAGCCATGCAAATGAACACACAGCAGTACACAGTTCGCTCTTACCATCTGCCTAGCCAATCAACAGCAGCACCATGAAGCTGGAGGTGTCCTGCACCTTGTCCTGCGCTAGCCAAAGTTGCCATCACGACCATCAGTTCAGGAAAGCCTGTGCCATCACCATTGGCCAACATTTCTGTTGCCATTGGTATTAGAGTACTCAGTAGAACAGTGCACACGCCTTCTCCGACTTGGCTAATGAAAAAGAAGAACGTTTCAGATGCAGTACATCACCCACAGAAATATAGCTAAGCCCCACACTGCAAGGGCACTGACAGAGCAATGCCCTCAGTGCAAACAGCCATGCCCCATCACTGCATTTGAAAGCTGACAAGAAGAAATCACCAGCAACTCACAAGTAATTTGCACATCTAGAGAACAAAGGAAATGAACAGCACACAAAAGAAATGACAAAGGCTGTACTTTACCTGTTTTCCCGAACAATGTAAGTTGTCAAGAGTTGCAGCAGTTGCCTGTTCTCTTGCACAACGTCCAGTTGATCTGAATCTTTGGGTGGGGACATGGTCATCCTGGTCAACCAGGCCTGGAGACGTACAGGCTCCACGCACGCCAGCTGAGCCAAAGAGCCACAAAGTCGCAACAGGCTGGGGTTGGGACTCTTCTCAGCTGGTGGAGAAAATTACTAGTGAGTGACAGATGCTACAATGAAGGTGTTTGAAGACGGTTTTCCATTAAAAGTGTGAAGCTGTCACTCCACTTCCTCTTATAGCTTTTCTTTCATGCATCTTCCTATCACAGTCTAATACAAGAACAGTATAAGGTGGACACAGGCAGGACAGAAGAGATTCAACAATCACTTACTTAGCTGGAAGAGCTTGGTGAAGAATTTCAGCACCCTGTTACAGAACTTCGCTGAGAGGTTTTCATTGGCTGTGGCCATCATGATCTGGACCAGTTCACCACTATAAGGAGGGGAGAAATTAAGTCAGCTTTGTAAAAGATGACCCATCGCTTTTTTTCACTTGCACTTATATCTGCCCTCACGTTTAAGATTGGTAATAGTGTCTATTGACACTACTCAGCAGCCAAGCCACAGAAATTGCTTTCAGACAAACAGCAAACTCTTAGCTCAGACTAAAACTTGAAAATCTCATGAGCTCCTGAGTAGCATATCGGTATTTCCCATGTATTAAGTGACAAAAGGGCCCACACTGTTTTCCAAACCAAAATTGAAGATTTTCTTGCCTATTTTTCCCTTCCATGTTAATAAAGTACAGCCACCACACTGCTTCAATTTTGAATTGTTGAACAAGTAGAGAGCAAAACCATGGTCAGCTTTCCAATAGAGAAAAATTTTCCTCCGCATCACCCTCACATCTCTTCAAAACACTGTTGTTGTGCTATGCAGTTTCCATCACAATTTGTCTTCATAATTCAAAGTCAGGCCAACACCCCACCTCCACCCTTAGAATTATCAATCTATTGCCCCGAGGAAGCAGTGAGAGAACTTGAGGTTTTACAGCTTGACCTGTAACTGCCTTATAGACCAGCACCTCTCAAAAACCTCCTTATAGAGCCTTTGACAAACAATCATCTTGCAAGATTCCCCATTGATGATCACTATGAGGACTCGCTGAATATTTTATTTGGAGTGACAAAGAGCTAGGTCCTCTCCCACACAGAAAGTCTTATCACACTCTCCTGCGCAGCCTGAAGGGTATCTCATCTTTATACAGTTCTGTATTTTCCTGTGCAATGGCATTAACATCACTTAGGTCTTGACAGCAACAGCCTAAGAGAAAAAGGAAGAGAAAGAAAGTTCTTGGGCTTTCAGGATGACTGTACCTTTCTGAAAAGAATTCCTCCATGGCTTTTCGGGCCTGGCTACTCTCCAGCTGTTTCTCCAGATGCTGCAAACATTCCTCCAAGATGGACTCATCCAGGCCACTGAAGATCAAAAGATGCATATTAAATAAGAATACATAAGAGCAATTTCAACAATTCTGAGCGCCAAGAAGTGATCAATTTTGCTAATATAATTCCAATAAACTTTGCACTAACTGAAAGCAGCTTTCCTTCCAAGAGACAGGAGAAAAACAATTGATGAACAAACATACATAAACACAAATAAATCCACCAAATGTTCAGAAAAAAGGGGCACATGATCCTGTAGGCAAGTTACACAGTCAGAAACCTGGAATAATCTAGACCTTTCAGACTCCTCACATTACAAATTCTTCTAAATGGCTGCTCTTTTTACACTTTAAGTCTCTTTTAGTGTTACTCCTCCCCATTCTCTCCTGTGCTCATCCCCACTCCACAATGCACCCTGCAAGTAAAATCCAATTACATTTACATTCTCTACCAGAAGGCGCAGTAGATCTCCCTCTGAATACCTTCCATCCAGAGAGGATCAGTGCTAAAAAGATGCAACATCATCATGCCTAATGGTTTTATGTTTCAGATGGGTAGAATCAACATCTGCGGATCAAGCTTATTCCCTCTATACACACAGAGAGTAAGGGGCGGGAAACACAAATCTGGCTAGTTCGCTATGATAAAGCAGGGATTAGACATCCTTATAAACAGCCAGAACAAAGGAAAATAAAGTAAGTTAGGTTGGCATCTTCAGCTTTGATTTTGTGCTTGTATTT
Organism: Cariama cristata; assembly: GCF_000690535.1. Lineage (NCBI taxonomy): Eukaryota > Metazoa > Chordata > Aves > Cariamiformes > Cariamidae > Cariama > Cariama cristata. The sequence continues at coordinate 9,397 of NW_009605706.1, read as the reverse complement.
ACATAATTTTCTATTTGCTTAAATAAAAAAATATCCAAATATATACACACTCCATCCAGAGTTACAAGAGATGATTAAAATCCACACTGACTCAACGGCAGTGCTGAAAATTCTGCTAATGTGAATAAAATATCTTGTATTTTTAGTCTACAAGTATAGAAGTCTTCAACAGATAAAAATAAGCTGATTTTTCGCCTTTCTGTTGTGCTGTTCAAGGACTGACATTGATGTTTAAACATACTGCAGTAATTCTTTGTGTACAGCTCCCTTGGAAGAGAACTACAAGCCACACAGCCCCATTACCTGTTTGGATCAGAGTGATGGGCCAGTATGTTATAGCATCCTGTGATCAATTTCTCGTAAACACGTGCCAGGAATTCATCTGATTCTGCAGGGCCCAAGATCCTTTCTAGAGAGTTGCTGCTTATCTCCGCTACACTCTCTGTGCTGGTCTCCAAAAGGAGGGGCAAGAGGGAATGAATCACCTGTGGCGGGTTCAAATCATCTGACCAGCTTGAAAAGAAAAGCAAACAAGTTAATTCTCTGTATGATGTATCAGAAAACACCCGTATTGGATGAAGCAGAAGTCACACAAGTAAGGAATAGGTCTGGATGAAAGTCTATGATAAAAATCCTTTTTAGAAAGCCAGGATAAACACACTGACCTAGCCATTTTTCCTCTCAGAAAAATTGTTCTCATTTGGAAAACTCTACGTTACTTTTGCATACATACAGCTACAACATTTTCCTCGACAGTCACATTATTGCATAGGACAGCTTTTGGACCTGCCTGCAGTGTCAAAAAATATTTCTTGATTTCAGAATATCTTACAGTAAGTCCCTGGGAAAAAAATAATTCTTCCATTTCACTTTCTCCTTATGCTTTGAAAACATCACACAAGTGAATGATAACAGAAATTAACTAACTAGATCCACACTGCCTCAGTTTGTATCTCAGTTTCTTCAAGGCCCTGTTTTAAAAAAAGGACTACAGGTTTCTCTCAGGGAGTCTGACTTTTAGAGATACCAGATCAAGACAGAAAGGCTATTTTTCATTCATTTAGAATTTAGACTTGTAACTGAAAGAAACTCCGCTAAAGGCTTAGTTCAAAACACAGCACCAGTTCACTAAGTGTTGCACTCAAACAGTCTGATGAAGACAGAGACTCAGAAGAGTAGACAGATCTATACAGCAAGAATGTAATATGAAAAACATCACTTACACAATGAGATCCCCGGTGAGTCTGACCAGGGACAGAAGGGTGTGTTTTAGGGAAGCTGCAAGAGGTAGACTTTGGCTGCAGAGAGTACCAAGGTGGGCGGCCTGCACTGCACTGATGTAGCTCTCTGCAGGGATCGTGTCATTCGCAAAGGCATTGCGCTAAGGATTGAGACACAGACACACAAAAATCAGAACTATTTATCTTTAACAGAAAGACACATTGCCTGCCATTCCCAGCAACTTATGAAGTTAAGATCAGTCCACGAGGCTGGACTCACCCAGGAGCCAATGTTTGGAAACTCATTTGTGTGAATGTTGTTCCATGATTCACATAAAGTCTGCACAGCTGATGGCAAGTTCTGAACAAGTGTTGGACCTGCAATTAATATGGAATCGTAAGTCATCGAGTAAGTAATTTCATGGGTCCTATTGAAAACCAGAATGCTTCTACAATACTGTTTAAAACTAGATCTTTTGATTAAGGCACAACTGTAGCTAAGTTGACCTGTAATTCTACAGAGGGCTAGTTTCTACAAGTCAAAATTATCCCTAAAGTTTGCAAGAGCTTCCCAGCTTCTTTCACTTTATTAAAACAGGAAACATGGCAAAAATACTAATTTGCAGTAGTCTTCAACATATCAACATTTCATAATTCCCCCTACTACACCATGCCACCGGGAGACCAACATGGTTGTAAAAGCATTTCAATAAGCCAGATGAGCCCACAAGACAGTTACTCTTTCAAGGTTTGCCCAATGTTTTCAGCTGTCAGGATACCAAAAGGAAAAGACTTCCCAGTCTGCTCCTGACAGGATAACACACTCCTTTGAACAAAGTGGTTGAGAACACATAAGCCAACTTACAGCTTTGAAATTGAACGTTGGCAGCATTGTAGAAAGCTTCACCTACACAGAGAAGGAAATCTGAACTATCCAGTACCCTCACCTAGAGTATTAGACTTGCAACGGCTGGATCCAATGGCCAGGACAGCAGCATAACCTCGCAGCTTCTCTTCAGAGGGTTTGTTCTCAGTGGAGCCCTCTTCAGAGAGGCTCCGTAGCAAGTAAGATCTGCATTCAGGATGGAAAGGATTCATTTCAGGAAACAGCTCTGAATTCAGAACCAAGTGTGTCAATATAGTGACAGCTAAGAAAGCAAACTTCTGAAGTTCTGCTCCATACTTCATGTTATGCCACTAAGGGAGTTCTGGGCTTTTATCTCCTCTAAGCTACTTACGAGGAAAAAGCACCCACTCAAAAGAAAAAGCTGATTTATTTTTGCTTTCTTCTACATAGGTTCTAATGAGAGTTTAGAAGATTTCAGACTCCTAATGTAAGAAGTGAAGTAGCACTGTCCTAGAGAGTGGTAAGTGGAGATTTCATCTTTGGAGGAAAAACTGTTTTTGCGAGCTTGCAAGAAAGCCTTGAAAGATCAGACAAGGAGGGTACTTAAGAAACAACAACTTCACATACACGGCCTGAGAAGCTACTTTTTATTCTTCTTTTAAGACAACGGACAGTCTAGAGAACATAAGTTGGAGTAACTATATTGGACTATAAAAAAAGGCACCTACCTCCAAGAAAACAAACAAAATGCAAAGCAAGCCCTATGCACAGAGGAAAACTGTGTTCCTACTAGCAATCCTAAGGACTGTACCTGGTAAACGTAGCATAAGTGTCAATAAGCTGTAGCGTAGCAGGCAGGAGGTTCTTGGTTATCTCTGAAGACTTGTGTGGATCAGTTTCTGCAGCTAGCTTGGAAAAGTGCTCATCCAGAGAAACCTGAATCTTGGAAATTGCAGCATCAAGGGTGTAAATGGATTGTAAACTGGGAACTTCGTGCAGCTGGAGAATAGTTGTGCAATCAACACCGCAGAAAGAAGATATCTTAAAATACAAAGGGATGGAACAGTAAGTGTAAATCATTCCATAAAAATAGAAGCCTCATATGGACAACTGCATTAACACCACCTTACCTGTCGAGCAAAGTATTCCTCTGCTATTTCCACATCATACTTCACTGAGCTGCACTTGCTGGAGGCCAATTCAATGAGAGAAGCAGCATGGTCAGCTTTCATGCCCTGCTTGGTTAAGTGATCCTACAGATGCCAAAAACAGACCTGTCACACTTCAAAAGTGCTCTATAATTAACCACTCTGCCAATTACCAGGCTAGAACACTTTAGAAAACATGGACACAATTTCCCACTTCTCACCACCGTGCCCACATAACAAATCTCACATGCAGTCAGCATGGAAGATCAAGAGACTGACATTCTTACTATCAACAACATTACAGAACATCCCTATAAAGATGAGGCTGTACCTTGATCCACGTGACATAAGACGTGATTCGCAGACGGGAGGACCAGCGCAATGTATGTAAAATATCACATTCACTCATCTCTGGTGTGTTCATAGCCAACTGATTCATGTAGTTTTTGGATGGAGGCAAAATCCCTAGTATCCGCCACAGTATCAAGAAGTAGTACTGAAGTGCACAGGCTTCCTAAACAAAAGCACAGTTGGATGAATTAGCAAAGCAAGATTGCAGTTTCAATCATTACAGCTACTGAAATAATCTCATCAGAGACCCTAGACTCCTGTTGATGCACCAAATCAGATGAACACATACTGGACTGAGTTTCTGTCATATTATACAACAAATTACACAACAAAGAGGAGTGCAAAAAGAAAGTTATACAAATTTTTTCTGCATCATCATATTCTAGCCAAACCTCCTGGAATTACCAGGGGCATACAGTAAGTCTAAACACGTTATGAATTAAGAACTCGCATGAGATGTACTGCCACCACGAACACTACCATTAGCTATGGGACTTTTAAGTTCGTCCCTACTCCAAACGCTCTTAAGAATACTTTGGTTAAATATTTTGCCTGAAAATACTAAGTTTGAAAAGTTGTTATTCCTCAACACAGACAACGTTATCGCAACACAGTCTTACCAGCGCAGTAACATTTTTGTTCTCTTTCCTCCTGAGTGTATCAAACTGTGACCCAGCTGCAAGTAACGAAGTCAGGGCTGTGTAAAGCTCATCATACTTCATAGTCCTCGAGAAAAGGACCTCACAAACCTGCAAGAGATGACAAGTCAGGATTGTTGCTTTGCAAATTGTGCAGCTCTGTGTTTATATACAGCCAAGCTCTCCTCTTAAGCATTCAGAATACCCACAGACCAAAACTGCAAAATAAAACTTCAGGAAGTTGGTTCTGTTGGGTATTTCTCTCCCCAGCTGGAGCACCAATGAACTGGTTATAAGGGAGCATGCATGAAGCAAGCCCGTAACCTTGATGACAACAAATTTAATGAGGAAACAAAACCCAGGAAGAACATGGAGCAAAATGATGAGAAAGTAACTCTAATGTCATGTCTTTGTTTCAGATGTTTCGGCAGCACTGAAAAATAAGCGTGGATACGTTAGGGCTCTCTGTCATCACATACATATTGGAATCACAAGCATTACTACAAGTAGCCCAACACATCTTCATAGATCTTGCATACTGACCTCCCTGACATGTAATTGGGCACAAAAAGGAATCCCGTATTGTCTTATACAGCCACTACTCTTATCTTTGCTTGGTGAAATATTTCTGCTTTAGCTGCTACATCAAGTCTTTCCTTCTCGTCTACTTTCCCCAACACTTGTCAAATCAACATGGCCCTCTGAAGGCTTACAGAAAGGTCTTTAAAAGAGAAATCCCAATACCGTGCTATCTAGACGGTTCAGATCATCTTCAGAAGCTTCTAGAGATAGGATGCAGTAGAATCTGGGCTGTGGAACTGCATCTGGAATATGAGGACAGAAAATAATGTTCAAAGCAATAGTTTTAACTAGGCAGTATTGTGTCTGTACTAATTAGGCAGTCTTCTATCTTCAAAGCCTTTCACATTTTAAGACTAATATCAGATTCTACTAAGCCAGCTCCATGACACATTGTATGTGCTTTTAACCTATGGCATATGCAGCCAAAGTTTTCCTACTCATACAATCCTGGCATAATAAATACACATTTATTTTTAATTACTTGCAGTATACTCTTAGATTACAAGAATTTTGTTTAATAAAACTTATCTTGCATTATATGCATTTTTATCTGTCTATTGTAACTATGCCCATTAAAAGCAGGAAAAGTTACCCACACCAGGGCACAGGAAGAGCTCTCATTTATTTGTAAAAGCAAATCTTGGAATAAAAAAAAAAAAATCCCTTACAGTTTCTTTCTTACCTGATGAACAGTGTTTGGTCCAGTTTTCTTCCACTTCTTTAAACCCGTGATAAAGTGGGACAGACGTTCGTCTGCTACTGTCTTGGGATCCACTCACCCAGGCAATGGGTGGTGTCAGCAAATTATATTGCACCTAAGTTTAAAAAAAAAAAACAAACACAAACAAAAAAACACCCGTGGCATCCTTGTCATTCAGAGGCGGGGGGCGAAATACCACCACTACTACCACCACCAGAGAAAAGCCATAAAATACAAACAATCCTGTTGCTAAAACACGGTCATTCTCAGCTGCTGAGGGAAGCCCTGGACCCTATCTGATGATTTTTATTCTAGAGCGAGCGGTTTAAATCAATGGTCAAGTTTACAACAACCGAAAAAGCCACACGCAAAACACTAGCACCCCATTCATGAGAACAGTGCCAAAACCCTCAACAGTGACAAGCTAAAGCAAGGACATGGCGTATAAGGTATTTGTGAAACTGTACCTAAATACCCAAATACTCAAGATTTTGAAAAATAAGGTATTCATCCTGTCCCTACCAGATTTATTAGGACAGTAGTTACACCAGGAATTTACACTCAAACTGAACCTGTCGCTAGGAATCAGCAACTGTAGTTAATCACGCATTTTAACTCCAAAGGCTGGTAACAACATCAAAATCGATTTACTTGCAGAAGTCATGAAGACACCAGAAAACACTAAATGACTGCCTGTTACAGATTTCTGCTGGGTGATCAATTAAATATCCAGAACATGATGTCAAAATCTTACCTGTTCAAATAAGTACATGGGGGCCTTGGAATACTGATGGAGCAGATAGTCAAACACCAAGAGTAGACGTGCCACGATGAGTGGCACAGAACATTGCTGGGTATCCATGTTCACTGTCAGCTCCACAATTGTCTGGATACACAGCATCATAATAGATCTGCGGCCCCTCTCAGAGAAATTGTGAAAAATAAGCAGCAGCAGCTGGAGATGTTCAACATTGAGATCTTCTGTGTCACTGGGAAGAGTCCCCTGCAAGGCATTTTGCTTCAGTGTGCCCACAAACCTGACAATAAGAGATGAAGTTTATAAAGTTCACTTTTCTCCTTGTTTAGACACTGTTTTTAAAAGACCTTAAAGAAACATTTTCATAATTATATTTTTCTGCTTATTCTTCTAATACTGGCAACTTCACAGATTATTCACTACATTACATATTGGAATGACACTACACAAACAGTAAAACTTACCGAAATTCAATTAGTGGCAAATACATTTGATGGAAAATATGAACAATCATTTAAAGGGAGAAAGGGAGATGCAAACTTGTTCCCACAGGAAAGGCTGTCCACTACCGCTTTAAGTCAGCTAAACTCTATCAGGGACTTTCACATTCAGGTAACAGCAGAGAGGAAAAATCTTGGTACCATCATAGCAGAACCTACCAGAAACACTCTGAAATAAGACACTCCCCTTCCCTTTTTAAAACCAACATTGCTGTAAGTAATTCAGCCTCCACCCACTTAAATCCTGATTCTAGGTTTCATTTCCCACTCTCTAGGTGAAGGACTCCAGCAACACAGAAGACTGACCCTCTGCTCCTCCCAGCATCACATACTATCACTGCTCAGAGAACACACACACACTTGTTCCGCTGGTCCCAGAGAATTTTCACTTGATAGAAAACGAGAGAGGTAAGAGATTACTGACTTTCAGCCCAACATAGAATTCTCTCACCTCTCCCAAACTTTAAGGCATTCTGGAACGTCAGGATCTCCCTGGGCAGTGGCTTTATGCTGCCAAATCAGGAGAAGTCGCGAGAGCACCGACAAACTTTGAGGATGGATGTAGAGAGGCCACGGACCTTCAGAAAAAGGGGCAACTCCCAGCTGCTGAAGAAGTGTGTTCTGGAACAAAACATAGACTTGTTGAAGAGAGGCAAATCCTGTCTGATGTTTTAATTAAAAGCATGATGTGAACATACAGATGACAATAAACAGCAGGGCTCCCAGAGCTTGTCAGCATTCATATCGCAATCTCTCTCCTATCTCAAACAGATGGCATAGCTACTGAGGGACACTTACGCTGTCACTTTGCCATCTAAAACACAACAAACTTTCAACTTCAACGCCAATGCAGAAAAAATGGCATTAATGAGCTCTTCTCTGCAGCACCACCGCAGGAGAGATTATGCTACTATGTTCAGTTTCTAAGAATTTGGAAGAAGATCCCTTTGACTGATCACAGTAATGTGCTTGCTTCTTTTCAAATACAGAGAAAAGGCAGATTTCTGAAAGTCCAACTGCTTTAAAAAAACCAAACAACAGACTATTTTAAACACAGTAGAAAACAATCAACAAAAAGTATAGGGATTGAATTCACTGATTGGTAAGCAGATTTGTAACCTCTACTTACAGTATCAAGTCAGGTCAGCCCATGACCTAGCAGAGAAACCGAGGCTACAAAGGTAGCATATGAAAGCAAAAGGATTAATTTGATTCTCTCCTGAGAGAATTCCAAGGCCTTTTGGCATCAGTCTTGACAGCACAGAAAATCTGCAGGAATACCTCTTGATAAACGCGTGTATGGAGGCTACTCGCCAAAACAAAATACAGAAAATCATTTCCTTTTCAGCTATCATCACCTTCAAAGTTCAGTTGATCAATTTGAACTCTAGATGTTAAGTTTACACTCTGCAGGATGTTTTGTACTGGATAACTGCAAAGGTCATCCAACTTATTGGATCCAAAATATTCCAAGCTCTGTTTGCAAAAGAATATACTCTAGGGCCAAACGGAACCATCAACACACTACTCTAGGTGCGGAGAATCCGTGTAGCGACATTAACAGACACCCACACTTCTTCGTTTTATTTACCCATTCAATCACAGACTTACCTGCAAGGCAGGGGACTGAAGATCTGAGGTCACCAAGGAATGGTTGAAGTGATACAGTGCAGCAGCAAACTCCTCATCTGATGTGCCTGTAAGACACGGATCAAGCCATTTACTACCATTGCCCTCCTACATTTAAAATTTCCACATGAAACGAAGGAAACATACACCTATAAATCCTACAGTCCGTGTTCTCTAACAGAGAGGTTCTGCTCACTCACCCTTAAGCCCGTCCTTATCCACTTCTTTGATGATGCTAGCGAGTGTAGCCATGTGTTGCTCCGAAAGAGACACACTCAGGTAGTTGCGAATGAAGTTATTCCTGGAGTTCAGCATAGAAGAAGTGATAAAGTTCAAAATGTTTGATGCTAGGCTCAAAAACTGAAAAGAAAAGAGAAACGCACTATAGAACAACAAAAGCAGAGGGACCGTAAGTCAACATTAAGCAAAAACTAAACCACCAGCAAAATAAATCAAGTCCCTTAACTCCACCCCTGGCAACAGAGTACAGGTTTACTCCTCACAATCCAGCTCACCGCACTCTATGTTCTATAACAGGATAGATTTTAGAGCGCTCTGAAGAGGTTGCAAGTCTCTCATTTCTCGACTGCAGTATTTATTTTTGTCTTTACCCAGCGGAGTTGGAGCTAAAAGCATTCTATCAGCAAGTCATTTCACTTATAGTTCTGCCCTCATTTTCCCTCTCCCTCTGTAACCCAAATAGATACCATCTTCAGTCTTTGCTTCCCTGGCAGTAACCAATACTGGGATATTCCACCTGACAGAAGAGTAGAGAAAACATCTTCCTTCAAAGCCAAGCCAATTACTGATTCTGTGTACTTAAAATACCTGACGTTCATCATGTTTTTTTAGCTAGCCACTGACAAGTAAAGAACGCTACAGTACATCAGTTATTTCATTAAGCCTGAAGACCTTCCCATACCAATTCTGGATCTTTGCGGCTGGCCAGGATGTTCCCATTCTCTCCAGCAGTCTGTTTGTTAGGGCTCTTCACTCTAGGTGAGCTCTCCAAAGGTGGTGGTGGA